>NC_066618.1:110402339-110573186 GCF_025201925.1 Gopherus flavomarginatus
GATGTAATGGTGTCATAAACAGATAGCTAAGGGTTAATGTCTCTTTCACCTGAAGCACCTGACCAGAGGACCAATCAGGAAACCGGATTTTTTCAACTTTGGGTGGAGGGAATTGAGAGTCTAAGTCTTTTGTCTGCCTTCCTGCTTTCTCTGAGCTTTGGAGAAGTAGTTCTACTTTCTAATTTTCTGTTTCTAAGTGTAAGGACAAAGAGATCAGATAGTAAGTTCTATGGTTTCTTTTTCTTTGGTATTTGCATGAATTATAAGTGCTGGAGTGCTTTGATTTGTATTCTTTTTGAATAAGGCTGTTTATTCAATATCCTTTTAAGCAATTGACCCTGTGTTATATCATCTTAATACAGAGAGAACATTTGTATGTATTTTTCTTTCTTTTTATATAAAGCTTTCTTTTAAGACCTGTTGAAGTTTTTCTTTACTTCAGGGAAATTGAGTCTGTACTCACCAGGGAATTGGTGGGAGGAAGGAATCGGGGAGATCTGTGTGTTGATTGCTAGCCTGATTTTACATTCCCTCTGGGGGGAATAGGAAAGTACTTTTTGTTTCCAGGATTGGGAACAGAGAGGGAGATTCACTCTGTTTGGATTCACAGAGCTTGTGTCTGTGTATCTCTCCAGGAGCACCTGGAGGGGGGAAGGGAAAAAGGATTATTTCCCTTTGTTGTGAGACTCACGGGATTTGGGTCTTGGGGTCCCCAGGGAAGGTTTTTCAGGGGGACCAGAGTGCCCAAAACACTCTAATTTTTGGGGTGGTGGCAGCAGGTACCAGGTCCAAGCAGGTAACTAAGCTTGGAGGTTTTCATGCTAACCCCCATATTTTGGACGCTAAGGTCCAAATCTGGGACTAAGGTTATGATATGGTGGCAGGTGGGATATAGACAGAATCCAGAAGCCAGTAGGAATATTATATTTTTTCTTTTCTCTGCTAAGGGCTTTTTAGCAGAGAGAGAAACAGTTGTTTTAAAGGGAACCAGAGAGAATTTTTTTTTTCTGCTCTCTCTGGCAGTTTGTGGCTTGCATGTTAAGCGAGAAGCCATTAAGAGACTGTTGAGGGTCTTTTGTCATGCAATAGCCCTCCCATTAGGAGGCAACTACCAGCACTTATATGCATGCAAATAAAGTGGTTTTTCTGGTTTCCTTTCATTGAACATTAGCTAGAGAGAGAAAAGGAAAAATGCACTGTTGCTAGGCAGACTTCAGGAGGCAACAGAACCTGCAGTTCAGAAGATAAACACCGGAGGGCACCCCAACACAAGAAAACAGGAACCATGACTTCTAAGGCAAAATTGACGCCAAAGAACAAATCAAAGAAGCTGAAACACAGGCGACAGATGGAGATGAAAGAAAAGGAAGAAAGCATGAAACTGGCAGCCTTCCAAAGAGAACAGGCAGCCCAAGAGGCAACACACAAGAGAAAACTAGAAGAAGAAGAGGTAGCCTACCGAAGGAAACAAGCAGAAGAAGAGTTGGCCCACAGAAGGAAGCAAGAAGAAGAGGAGGCGGCCCACCACCGAGTAAATGGAAAAACAACAAAAGAAATGGAAAAACAACAAAAAGAGAATGAAGAGAAGGGAAAAACAGAGAAAAACATGAACTGGACTTGGCAAAAGCTGGGCTGCATGTTGCCAGCCAACCCTAACAACCCGGCGCCAATTATTGCTCCACAGCACAGGAAATTTCCCACCTACAAGGCAGGTGATGACACCGAGGCCTTCTTGGAAATTTTGAAAGAGCCTGTCTTGGGTACAACATCCCCTAAGACCAGTACATGGTAGAATTGAGGTCACAGCTCAGTGGACCTTTAGCAGAGGTGGCAGCTGAAATGCCTAAGCTGCAAATGAATGACTATAAACTTTTTCAAACCAAGGCCAGATACAGAATGGGGATAACCCCAGATCATGCCGTCGGCGCTTCAGAACCCAAAAGTGGAAACCAGAGGTGTCATTTCCCAAACACGCCTACTACATTGCAAAAAACTATGAGGCCTGGATAACAGGAAACAACATTCAAACCTTGGAAGAACTGAACCTCCTCATACAAATGGAGCAGTTCTTGGATGGTGTTCCTGAAGACATCACACGGTACATACAAGATGGAAATCCCAAGATATCGCTGAGGCGGGGGAGATTGGAGCCAAATGGATGGAACTGGCAGAAAGCAAGAAAGCTACTGTCAAGGGAACGATTACCCCAGGGGGCACACAGACCATAAACCCTACAACCGAGGACAGCCAAAGACCCCACATACCACCCAAGTAAAGCCACAGATACCCTACCCTTCAACCTCACCAGTCTCCAGTAACTCACCTCGGCCCAGTGACCCATCAGATGGAAGATGCTTTAAGTGTAATGAACTGGGACATATCAAGGCCAAGTGTCCCAAGAACACCATGCGAGTGCAATTCATTACACCACCATCACACCAAAGATCCCCAGGCCCGGATGCCTCTCAAATACCCTTGGAGCGAAGGGAAAATTTGAGAGTGGGCGGAAAGAAGGTTACTGCATGGAGAGACACGGGGGCATAAGTGTCAGCTATCCACCAATCCTTCGTTGACCCCAAATTCATCAACCCAAAGGCCAAAGCTACAATTTACCCCTTCATGTCACAAGCTGTAGACTTGCCTACAGCTCAACTGCCTGTCCAGTACAAAGGCTGGTCAGGAATGTGGACTTTTGCAGTCTATGACAATTATCCTATCCCATGCTACTGGGGGAAGACTTGGCCAACCAGGTGAGGCGGGCCACGAGAGTGGGAATGGTTACAGGTAGCCAAACCAGTCAAGCTTCCAGACCCATCCTGTTCCTGAACCGTCCACAGACGCCCCGTCTGTGTTACCAGAGGACCCAGACAGAGGTAGTGGACCCGGATTCCATGCCTACCACTGAAACAGCCACAGCATCTCCAGTCCCAGGCCCGGAACTGGAACAGCAACAGCACCAGCAAGTGCAACCACATCTTCAAACTCAACGCCAGAGGGCACCCAGCGAGCCAGAACTGGCAGAAGCAAAAGACAAGCCATACCCAAAAGGCTCAGCCAGAGCCTGAAATACCCTCAGGTGCACCAGCGGAGAGCGGTACACCAGCAACGGAAACACCCCATCACCTACATCGCTTCCAGAGGGAACCAAGCCCAAGTCCCACAGTCTGAGGAAGAACTGGTGACCCCCAGCCTCAAGGGAACAGTTCCAGACTGAGCAGGAAGCAGATGACAGCCTTCAGAAAGCTTGGGCGGTGGCACGGAGCACCCCACCGCCTCTCAGCTCTTCTAACGATCCGGTTGTTATAGACCAAGGACTTTTATACAAGGAAATTCTTTCTGGTGGACACCGGGAAGAATGGCAGCCGCAAAACAGTTGGTGGTTCCACTAAGTACCGGGGGAAGCTCTTAAGCTTAGCCCATGATTATCCCAGTGGCCATGCTGGGGTGAACAGAACCAAGGACCGGTGGGGAAGTCCTTCCACTGGGAGGGGATGGGCAAGGACGTTGCCAAGTATGTCCGGTCTTGTGAGGTATGCCAAAGAGTGGGAAAGCCTCAAGACCAGGTCAAGGCCCCTCTCCAGCCACTCCCCATAATTGAGGTCCCATTTCAGCGAGTAGCTGTGGATATTCTGGGGCCCTTTCCCAAAAAGACGCCCAGAGGAAAGCAGTACGTACTGACTTTAGTGGACTTTGCTACCCGATGGCCGGAAGCAGTAGCTCTAGGCAACACCAGAGCTAACACTGTGTGCCTGGCCTTAACAGACATCTTTGCCAGGGTAGGTTGGCCCTGTGACATCCTTACAGATTCAGGGTCTAATTTCCTGGCAGGGACCATGGAAAAACTGTGGGAAACTCATGGGGTGAATCACTTGGTTGCCACCCCGTACCACCATCCAACCAATGGCCTGGTGGAAAGGTTCAATGGAACTTTGGGGGCCATGATACGAAAATTCATCAACGAATTCTCCAATAATTGGGACCTAGTGTTGCCAGCAGTTGCTGTTTGCCTACAGGGCTGTACCACATCCCAGTTTAGGGTTTTCACCATTTGAACTTGTGTATGGTCACGAGGTTAAGGGCCATTACAGTTGGTGAAGCAGCAATGGGAGGGGTTTATGCCTTCTCCAGGAACTAACATTCTGGACTTTGTAAGCAACCTACAAAGCACCCTCCGACACTCTTTAGCCCTTGCTAAAGAGAACCTAAAGAATGCTCAGGAAGAGCAAAAAGGCCTGGTATGACAGACATGCCAGAGAACGTTCCTTCAAGGTAGGAGACCAGGTTATGGTCTTGAAGGCGCAACAGACCCATAAGATGGAAGCATCATGGGAAGGGCCATTCACGGTCCAAGAGCGCCTGGGAGCTGTAAACTACCTCATAGCATTTCCCAATTCCTCACTAAAGCCTAAAGTGTACCATGTTAATTCTCTCAAGCCTTTCTATTCCAGAGGCTTACAGGTTTGTCAGTTTACAGTCCAGGGAGAGGATACTGAGTGGCCTGACGGTGTCTACTACGACGGGAAAAAAGACGGTGGCGTGGAAGAGGTGAACCTCTCCACCACCCTGGAACGTCTGCAGCGGCAACAAATCAAGGAGCTGTGCACTAGCTTCGCCCCATTGTTCTCAGCCACCCCAGGATGGACTGAACGGGCATACCACTCCATTGATACAGGTATGCTCACCCAATCAGAACCCCACCCTACCCAGTGTCTCCTCATGCCCAAGCTGCTATAGAACGGGAGATCCAGAACATGCTACAGATGGGTATAATCCGCCCATCTACCAGTGCATGGGCATCTCCAGTGGTTCTGGTACCCAAACCAGATGGGGAAATACGCTTTTGCGTGGACTACCGTAAGCTAAATGCGGTAACTCGTCCGGACAACTATCCAATGCCACGTACCGATGAGCTATTGCAGAAGTTGGGACGTGCCCAGTTCATCTCTACAATAGACTTAACCAAGGGGTACTGGCAAGTACCGCTAGATGAACCTGCCAAGGAGAGGTCAGCATTCGTCACCCATGCGGGGGTGTATGAATTCAATGTCCTTCCTTTCGGCCTTCGAAATGCACCCGCCACCTTCCAGAGGCTGGTAGATGGTCTACTAGCTGGACTGGGAGAATTTGCAGTTGCCTACCTCGATGATGTGGCCATTTTTTCAGACTCCTGGCCCGAACACCTACTACACCTGGAAAAGGTCTTTGAGCGCATCAGGCAGGCAGGACTAACTGTTAAGGCCAAAAAGTGTCAAATAGGCCAAAACAGAGTGACTTACCTGGGTCACCAGGTGGGTCGAGGAACCATAAACCCCCTACAGGCCAAGGTGGATGCTATCCAAAAGTGGCCTGTCCCACGGTCCAAGAAGCAGGTCCAATCCTTCTTAGGCTTGGCCGGATACTACAGGCGATTTGTACCCCACTACAGCCAAATCGCTGCTCCACTGACCGACCTGACCAAAAAGACCCAGCCAAATGCAGTTAAGTGGACTGATGAGTGTCAAAAGGCCTTTACCCAGCTTAAGGCGATGCTCATGTCTGACCCTGTGCTCAGGGCCCCGGATTTGACAAGCCATTCCTAGTAACCACAGATGCATCTGAGCGTGGTATAGGAGCGGTGCTCATGCAGGAAGCAACAGATCACAACTTCCATCCTGTCGTGTTTCTCAGCAAGAAACTGTCTGAGAGGGAAAGTCACTGGTCAGTCAGTGAAAAGGAATGCTATGCCATTGTGTACGCCCTGGAAAAGCTACGCCCATATGTTTGGGGACGGCGGTTCCAACTACAAACTGACCATGCTGCACTAAAGTGGCTTCATACTGCCAAGGGGAACAACAAGAAACTTCTTCGTTGGAGTTTAGCTCTCCAAGATTTTGATTTTGAAATTCAACACATCACAGGAGCTTCTAATAAAGTTGCTGATGCACTCTCCCGTGAGAGTTTCCCAGAATTCAGTAGTTAAAAAGTGTTCTTAAAATGTAGAAGTCTGTTAGTTATATACTTAGGAGTATATGTAAAGGTGTATGTGTTGTATTAATCTGTTTATTTTCAAGTTCTAGAAGGAAATCGCCGCCAGTGAGCTTCCCCACTGTCTGCAATTTGGGGGGCGTGTCATAAACAGATAGCTAAGGGTTAATGTCTCTTTCACCTGAAGCACCTGACCAGAGGACCAATCAGGAAACCGGATTTTTTCAACTTTGGGTGGAGGGAATTGAGAGTCTAAGTCTTTTGTCTGCCTTCCTGCTTTCTCTGAGCTTTGGAGAAGTAGTTCTACTTTCTAATTTTCTGTTTCTAAGTGTAAGGACAAAGAGATCAGATAGTAAGTTCTATGGTTTCTTTTCTTTGGTATTTGCATGAATATAAGTGCTGGAGTGCTTTGATTTGTATTCTTTTTGAATAAGGCTGTTTATTCAATATCCTTTTAAGCAATTGACCCTGTGTTATATCATCTTAATACAGAGAGAACATTTGTATGTATTTTTCTTTCTTTTTATATAAAGCTTTCTTTTAAGACCTGTTGAAGTTTTTCTTTACTTCAGGGAAATTGAGTCTGTACTCACCAGGGAATTGGTGGGAGGAAGGAATCGGGGAGATCTGTGTGTTGGATTGCTAGCCTGATTTTACATTCCCTCTGGGGGGAATAGGAAAGTACTTTTTGTTTCCAGGATTGGGAACAGAGAGGGAGATTCACTCTGTTTGGATTCACAGAGCTTGTGTCTGTGTATCTCTCCAGGAGCACCTGGAGGGGGGAAGGGAAAAAGGATTATTTCCCTTTGTTGTGAGACTCACGGGATTTGGGTCTTGGGGTCCCCAGGGAAGGTTTTTCAGGGGGACCAGAGTGCCCCAAAACACACTAATTTTTTGGGTGGTGGCAGCAGGTACCAGGTCCAAGCAGGTAACTAAGCTTGGAGGTTTTCATGCTAACCCCCATATTTTGGATGCTAAGGTCCAAATCTGGGACTAAGGTTATGATAAATGGTAGTCATTGTGCTGGAAATAATACCTTTAATGTAGTAACAGACCAGAAAGTGGATGATGAAAAACTCATGTATTCTCAGCACTACTGAACGGGAACAATAGAGGCACTAATTGAAAGGCTAAAGCATATTATTTATGGCGTTTCTCTCCACAATTGAACTGACAACTGAGCGCTACTTCTTACCACTTACATAATGGGAAATCTTGTGCAAAGAGTGTGTCTTGCTAAAAGAAGCACACACAATCCCCGTGCTCCTCTCGGATAATGTGAAACACTGCCAATAAAGCAAATTCCTTGTGCATGGCACTCAAGTAATTGGGAGCATGTAAGTTTATACATAGATAGATAAGCTCCCCTTCACAGCTGGCCAGTTCTGTTGGTTTTGGAGAATAAGAGCAGTCTCATCCTGTTTCCTCCCCATGTCTTTTATAATGGAACGCATGAGACAACATAAATATAGTAGTCCTGATACAAATGGAGCAGTTCTTAGATGGTATTCCTGAGGAAATAGAAAGGTACATCCTAGATGAGAAACCCAAAACGGTAATCAAGGCGGGGGACATTGGAGCCAAATGGATGGAAGTGGCAGAAAAGAAAAAAGCTACTGTCAAGGGGAACGAATACCCCAGAGGGCACACAGACAATAAACCCTACAACCGAGGGCAGCCAAAGACCCCACCTACAACCCAAGGAAAGCCACAGACGCCCTATTCTTCCACCTCACCAGTCTCCAGTAACCCACCTCGACCCAGTGACCAGTCAGCTGGAAGATGCTTCAAGTGTAATGAACTGGGACATATAAAGGCCAACTGCCCAAAGAACTCCAACTGAGTGCAGTTCATTACACCACCATCACACCAAAGATCCCCAGGCCCAGATGCCTCTCAAATACCCTTGGAGCGAAGGGAAATTTTGAGAGTGGGCGGAAAGAAGGTTACCGCGTGGAGAGACATGGGGGCACAAGTGTCAGCTATCCACCAATCCTTCGTCGACCCCAAATTCATCAACCCAAAGGCCCAAGTGACAATTTACCCCTTCATGTCACAAGCTGTAGACTTGCCTACAGCTCAACTGCCTGCCCAGTACAAAGGCTGGTCAGGAATGTGGAATTTTGCAGTCTATGACAATTATCCTATCCCCATGCTACTGGGGGAAGACTTGGCCAACCAGGTGAAGCGGGCCAAGAGAGTGGGAATGGTTACACGTAGCCAAACCAGGCAAGCTTCCAGACCCATTCCTGTTCCTGAGCTGTCCACAGAGGCCCCGTCTGTGTTACAAGAGACCCAGACAGAGGCAGTGGACCTGGATTTCCTGCCAACGACTGAAACAGCCACAGTATCTCCAGTCCCAGACCCGGAACTGGAAAAACAGCCAGCACCTGAACCGTTGCCAGCACTGACAACAGTGCTTGCAAATCCATCTTCAACCCCAACGCCAGAGGGCGTCAGCGAGCCTGAACTGGCAGAAGCAGCAGACACCCACACCCAAGAGGTTCAGCCAGAGCCTGAAATAACCCCTGGTGCACCAGCGGAGAGCGGTTCACCAGCAACGTAAACTACCCCATCACCTACATTGCTTCCAGAGGGACCAAGACCAAGTCCCCAGTCTGAGGAAGAACTGGTGTCTCCAGCTTCAAGGGAACAGTTTCAGACTGAGCAGGAAGAAGATGACAGCATTCAAAAAGCTTCGGCGATGGCACAGAGCACCCCACCGCATCTCAGCTCTTCTAATCGATCCCGGTTTGTTGTAGAACAAGGACTTTTATACAAGCAGACTCTTTCTGGTGGACACCAGGAAGACTGGCATCCGCAAAAACAGTTGGTGGTTCCAACTAAGTACAGGGAAAAGCTCTTAAGCTTAGCCCATGATCATCCCAGTGGCCATGCTGGGGTGAACAGAACCAAGGACCGGTTGGGGAAGTCCTTCCACTGGGAGGGGATGGGCAAGGAGGTTACCAAGTATGTCCGGTCTTGTGAGGTGTGCCAAAGAGTGGAAAAACCCCAAGACCAGGTCAAGGCCCATCTCCAGCCACTCCCCATAATTGAGGTCCCATTTCAGCTAGTAGCTGTGGACATTCTGGGTCCTTTCCCAATAAAGACACACAGAGGAAAGCTGTACGTACTGTCTTTCGTGGACTTTACTACCCGATGGCCGGAAGCAGTAGCTCTAGGCATCATCAGGGCTAAAGCTGTGTGCCAGGCCATAACTGACATTTTTGCCAGGGTAGGTTGGCCCTCCAATATCCTTACAGATTCGGGGACAAATTTTCTGGCAGGGACCATGAAAGAACTGTGGGAAACTCATGGGTGAACCACTTGGTTGCCACCCCGTACAACCATCAAACCAATGGCCTGGTGGAAAGGTTTAATGGAACTTTGGGGGCCATGATACGTAAATTCGTCAATGAACACTCCAATGACTGGGACCTAGTGTTGCAGCAGTTGTTTTTTGCCTACAGGGCTGTACCACATCCCAGTTTAGGGTTTTCACCATTTGAACTTGTGTATGGCCACGAGGTTGAGGGGACATTACAGTTGGTAAAGCAGCAATGGGAGGGGTTTACGCCTTCTCCAGGGACTAACATTCTGGACTTTGTAAGCAACCTACAAAACACCCTCCGACACTCTTTAGCCCTTGCTAAAGAAAACCTAAAGGATGCTCAAAAAGAGCAAAAGGCCTGGTATGACAGACATACCAGAGAGCATTCCTTCAAGGTAGGAGACCAGGTTATGGTCTTGAAGGCACAACAGGCCCATAAGATGAAAGCATCATGGGAAGGGCCATTCACGGTCCAAGAGCACCTGGGAGCTGTTAACTACCTCATAGCCTTTCCCAATTGCTCCCTAAAGCCCAGAGTGTACCATGTTAATTCTCTCAAGCCCTTTTATTCCAGAAACTTACAGGTTTGTCAGTTTACAGTCCAGGGAGGAGATGACGCTGAGTGGCCTGACGGTGTCTACTACGAAGGGAAAAAAGACGGTGGCGTGGAAGAGGTGAACCTCTCCACAACCCTGGAACGTCTGCAACGGCAACAAATCAAGGAGCTGTGCACTAGCTTCGCTCCCTTGTTCTCAGCCATCCCCGGACGGACTGAATGGGCATACCACTCCATTGACACAGGTAATGCTCACCCAATTAGAACCCCACCCTACCGGGTGTCTCCTCATGCCCAAGCTGCTATAGAATGGGAGATCCAGAACATGCTACAGATGGGTATAATCCGCTCACCTACCAGTGCATGGGCATCTCCAGTGGTTCTGATACCCAAACCAGATGGGGAAATACGCTATTGCGTGGACTACCATGAGCTAAATGCGGTAACTCGTCCAGACAACTATCCAATGCAACGCACCGATGAGCTATTGCAGAAGTTGGGACGTGCCCAGTTCATCTCTACAATAGACTTAACCAAGGGGTACTGGCAAGTACCGCTATATAAACCTGCCAAAGACAGGTCAGCATTCATCACCCATGCAGGGGTGTATGAATTTAATCTGCTTCCTTTCGGGCTGAAAAATGCACCCGCCACCTTCCAGAGGCTGGTAGATGGTCTACTAGCAGGACTGGGCAAATATGCAGTTGCCTACCTCGATGATGTGGCCATTTTTTCTGACTCCTGGCCCGAACACCTAGAACACCTGAAAAAGGTCTTTGAGCGCATCAGGCAGGCCGGGCTAACTGTTAAGGCCAAAAAGTGTCAAATAGGCCAAAACAG
Source organism: Gopherus flavomarginatus (assembly GCF_025201925.1). Lineage (NCBI taxonomy): Eukaryota > Metazoa > Chordata > Testudines > Testudinidae > Gopherus > Gopherus flavomarginatus. The sequence goes on from NC_066618.1 coordinate 110,413,031, forward strand.
AGTGACTTACTTGGGACACCAGGTGGGTCAAGGAATCATGAACCCCCTACAGGCCAAGGTGGATGCTATCAAAAAGTGGCCTGTCCCAAAGTCAAAGAAACAGGTCCAATCCTTCTTAGGCTTGGCCAGGTACTACAGGCGATTTGTACCACACTACAGCCAAATCGCTGCCCCACTGACCGACCTGACCAAAAAGACCCAGCCAAATGCAGTTAAGTGGACTAATGAGTGTCAAAAGGCCTTTACCCAGCTTAAGGCGATGCTCATGTCTGACCCTGTGCTCAGGGCCCCGGACTTTGACAAGCCATTCCTAGTAACCACGGATGCATCTGAGCGTGGTATAGGAGCAGTTCTCATGCAGGAAGGACCGGATCACAACTTCCATCCTGTCGTGTTTCTCAGCAAGAAACTGTCTGAGAAAGAAAGCCACTGGTCAGTCAGTGAAAAGGAATGCTACGCCATTGTGTACGCCCTAGAAAAGCTACACCCATATGTATGGGGACGGCGTTTCCAGCTACAGACCCGACCATGCTGCGCTAAAGTGGCTTCATACTGCCAAGGGGAACAACAAAATACTTCTTCGATGAAGTTTAGCTCTCCAAGATTTTGATTTTGAAATTCAACACATTTCAGGAGCTTCTAACAAAGTAGCTGATGCACTCTCTCGTGGAAGTTTCCCAAAATCCAATAGTTAAAAAGTGTTCTTAAAATGTAAAAAGTCTGTTAGTTATATATTTAGTGGTATATGTAAAGGTGCATGTGTTGTATTAATCTGTTTATTTTAAAGTTCTAGGAAGAAATCGCTGCCAGTGAGGTTCCCCACTGTCTGCAATTTGGGGGGCGTGTCATAAACAGATAGCTAAGGGTTAATGTCTCTTTCACCTATTAAAGGGTTAACAAACAGTGACCTGTAAAACCTGACCAGAGGACCAATCAGGAGACAAAATACTTTCAAAACTGGGTGGAGGGAAGTTTGGGTGTGAGTCCTTTGTTCTTTGTTCTTCTCTCGGAGGATCTGAGAGAGACCAGACATTACTACAGGCTCTCTAAGTTTCTTTTCATAGAGTAAGTAAAACAGGCGGTTTAGGCTTTTTAATTGTTTTAACTCTATTTGCAATTGTGGATCTGGCTGGTTAACTTTTATATGTGTAGTTGCTGGGAATATTTTGATTTGTATTGGTACTGGTGGGAAAGTCTCTTTCTGGTGTCTGTAAGCTATAAGACCCCGTAATATTTACATCTTGAAGTTACAGAGATAATGCTTTACTTTTTCCTTTCTTTTATTAAAAGATTTCTTTTTAGAGAACTTGATTAATTGGTTTTTTCTCTGTTTCCCATGTTTTATCCCAGGTGATTGGGATAACTCACCAGGACGGGTGGGGGAGATAGGGAGTGATAAAATCTCTCTGTGTTTTCCTTGAATCTGTTTGCCTCTTTGAGGAAGGGAAGGGAGATGCTTCTCTGTATGGTGATTTAAGAGGTTAGATCAGTATCTCAGAATAGCCCAGGGAGGGAAATTCTGGGAGGGGGAGAGATGGGGGAATGGTTTATTTCTCCTTGTTTTAAGAACCCAAGGGATCTGGGTTCTTGGGGTCCCCAGGGAAGGTGGGGAGGTCAGAGTGCCCCAAAACACTATATTTTTGGGTGGTGGCAGCCTATCAAATCTAAGCTGGTAATTAAGCTTAGGGAAATTCATGCTAGTATCTCATTTTCTGGACTCTAAGGTTTAGATTTGGGAAAGATTGCTAGGACACTCATCCTGTTTCCTCCCCATGTCTTTAATAATGGAACGCATGAGACAACCTAAATATAGTAGTCACTACCACTTCTCTCTGCTATGTACGCTTGGTTTTAAATTGATTCAAATTATTCAATTTTAAAATGTACATATCTCAACAGCTAGCAGAGTGGGAGTGAGTGTGTTGCTTTCCTACCAATGACTTGACATGTTGGCCATTTTCACCAGTGCCAATAGGATATTGCTGTGCTTATACATTTTAAATTTTAATTAAAAACAAAAAGCTATATGGGACGTTTGATATACCTTTTCAAAATGGAAGGTAATTTTATCCTAAAATCCAGTCTTTCATTTACCCAAGGGCAACTGAAATGTGTAGAGAAGGGAAGGTGTAAAACAGTTTTTGTGGCTTCATAGTTTCATTGCTATAACCTTACTGAAAAATAAACAAACTTTAAACACTCTTGACTACGGAAACAGAACACTTTGTCGCAGTGGGTACCCTGAATGTTGCATGCTAATTTTTCCCCCTACAAAATAAATAGGCCTATTGGGGGGGGGAAGATAGGTTTGGAACTTCAGAATAACATGAACAACAGCTGCAAACTTTTGAAGCCTCTATAAAACACAGTCTACTGGGGAGGAATCAAGCATTGCTGGTGTATATGAAAAGACTGATAGATAAGCAGCCAGGACACTATACTCCTGAATCAGAATGAACAACAGCTCTATATGAAATCATATGTGTATCATTTATATACAAGGATAACTGCAATGTTTTGAAGGGCAACACCCAACACGTATAAAAATCAAGGATTGATAAAAATGAGAGAACAGACAATAATTTATTCTCAAGGCAAGAAACAAAGGTGTTTGGGATTAAACAGCTCAGTTGAATAAAAAAATTCATAAAAATTGGTGTTATTGGTATGTGTAGTCAGCACTGAGTACAGTAGCTTTGCACAGCAGAATGTACTGAGGCCTCCAGAAATCAGGAAATGTGAAATACATACCTAGAGAGAGGAGCTGGAGGGAAAATAAAAATCCCTTCCTTAAAAAGGAAATCATATTTTTGAAAACAAAAATGCCCCAGATTGGTACAAAGAGTCAAAAACACCCCCCACCTCCACCTGCAGGGAATTGGAGGAGGGGAGAGGAAATCTCTTTGGGGAGGATCTCATTGGGATTTTTCAGCTTACCAACAGGGGTCTGAAAGGTTCTCAATTTCATTTTCTTCATGAAGCGGGAAATGAAATTGACGAGAGGCTTCCAACCCTGCTTTTGGAGAAGCAGAGAGCTGGGATACTTTCAGCCTCCTCCCTAACCCTCAGGTCTGGCTTCCCTGTGGGCAGCCAAAGAGCTGTCATTTTGATATTCCTGATGGGAGGAAAAAAAAATCAAAATCTCCCAGTCAAATGGAAATTTTCCTGTGGTATTTTCAATTGGAAAATGATTCTGACTACTTCCCAACCTGTTCTATTGGCCAGTATATCCCAGGCTTTTCTTGTAGTTGTGAAGAAGGACCCTGAACCTATATGGATGGTTTTTTTTTTCCTCTGAAGGGGAGAATTCCAAAAGAAATCCCCTAGCTCCATAACATCCTGAACATTGAGAGGGATGCCCATAGTACTGTCAAACCCAAGCATTCACAGACAATGAGTCAGGGCCCAAATCATCAGGACATTGGCTTAAAATAATTAATTTGATATCTTGATTTGCTTTCTGGTCTTTGAGCAACATGGTTTCTGGTTCTTGCTCCAGCTGCCCTCACTGTCACACTCATAAAATGGAAAATGGTGGGCTTGGGCGTTCGGATGAACGTGAGTGCCTGTCTGGTTCAGTGTGAGCAATAAAAAGAATTGAAAGATTTCCAAGATTTATTCCACAATCATGAGGGTTTCCTTTAAAAAAAGAAATCAAAGCTGAGATCTCAGGAGATTCTCTTTTGACTCCAGGAGTTGGGACTTAAAGAATAACACAAAATACACAATAAAATAGTGAAAGCTAACAATACTGTACCTAATTTACTCCTTGGCTGACTCCTATGAAGCCCTAGTGCAGTTCTTGTAAACACTAATGTGTGCTTATGTTAATGGTACTGTAAAACTTGCAAGAATGCAAATAAGCACCACACACATGGCACTGCAATCAGGAACATCCCTGTGCCTGCAGGAACACAAGAGGTCTTTTTAAATTCCTCTTTCTTGAGTTTCCTTTTCCTTAAAAATATTCAGAAATTAATACAAAAAAAGTATTCTTATATTACAAGGCAGATTCCGTTAGCTAGATTTTCTACAAAGTGAGCTGGGTGAAACTTTTCAGAAACAGCATTTTTCCCCACAAGAAATGCAGATTCAGGTCAAGCAAAACGTTATGTGAAAACAGGTAGAATTCTCCTGTTTGTTTTGGCCATCACTGAGAGATCCAGCAGGGGAATCTGTCCTAGGCTCAGGTTTGAGGGAATGTGGTTCCTCTGTCAACAGGTCTGTGCTGCTGCTCTGGCTGGCTGTTACTGCCTCAGAGAGCTCCTCTTCTGAGCTACTGCAGAGCACTACCTCCTTTGATCTCCAGCAGGAACTACTGCCACTGTCACATTTGATCCCTGTAGAGCTGGCCACAAATCCACCTTAGAGTTCCTCTGAAAACCCTTCTCCCCTCAAATCCATGTCCCTCCTCTTTTCCAGATGGGTCATCCAGCATAACAGCTCCTTTTTATGCTTAACGGTTCCTGTAAAGGGCAGGGGGACAGTTCTTGTCCAGTGACATCACCTTCCCCCCAGCGTCATACTCAGAAAAGGGATAATAGCGGGGGTGGGTGTTCAAATGACTGTGGGTGCCTCTCTGGGGTACTATGAGAAATAAAAAGCACCAAATAATGGGGGACAGAGAACAGAGCTGGCTATAAGAGATAATATTGGGAAGAGTCATTAGAGTGAAAGGCAGGTTTAGCTTGTTGGCCTTCTGAGGTTTCAACATTTTTTGTGGGACTTATCAGCTATGAGAATGTTCTATATCTGCATAATTAATAGATAAAGTGCCCTGGCTTTTATAGGACCAATTACACTACTTGCTATGCACTGCAAACAGTTTCTTCTGCACAGCTCTCTATACCACCAGCCCATAACACTATCCGATCTTGACTGCAACTCTCTTCCTGCCTGCACTATTGCAGCAAGAGCTGGATGATATCTGGCAGAAACATTTTCAGCAAAAACACACAGATTCAGAATCCCAAAAATATTTCATAATTTCATGGTGGTTTCACCAAATTGTTTTTAAAAAAAAATCAAAAATTAAAAAAATTATTTTTTTAAAAGTTTCATTTTGACATGTTTGAAAAGCACATTTTGATTAGTTTGTTTGAAAGAAAAGGACTTTGCAGTTCAAAGTGTGCAAGAAGTGCAAAAAGGATCATAATTAAAACAAAACATTGGGTTAGACAAAGCTTTTTGCTTGACCTGAATTTTTCTGTTTTTAAGCATCTCAATTTGCTGAAAAATTTCATTTCGGGGTGAACCCAAAACATTTTTTATGCTTCTTTTAAATTGCCCACTAATTGTCAAATCCGTTATTCACCAAGCTCCAATTGAAGCAGCTCAGTCATGTGATGGACTCTTATGTGGAGTCCGGGGAGGTCTTTTTCATAGTTTGTTTTGTAATCTTTTTAGCAACACTGGTTCAGATTATGAGCCACTTGTTGCACATATGCAGGACACCAGAGCAGGAAAGAGACAGTCTCCCAGGAGCCACTATTTCTCACCTCCTGTGCGTGTGCATCTGCAGTGGGCAGGCAGCAGCCCGGAATATGTGGAGCCTTCATTCTGCCCCCAATGCTGCAGACAGTGCCACTGATTTAGCATGGCAAGCGAAGTAATCTGCAGCAGAGATAGGAATCTGTACCAGCCCTTCTTCTCTGGACGAAATGGGGAGCAGAGTACCAGACTGGGACTGAGTTAATTTTGTTCCTGGTCTGGTACTTGGGCTATGTAGCTATAAACTGCCCCTGGCCCAGTACTGGTGGCAAAGCCGTCATTTAGCCCATTGTTAATGCATGGATGCAACAAATATTGAACAGTTTACTTTGTGTTTCATGAAAGTGTATCTGCTAAATTCAAGATTTAATAAGAGCCCAATATGCATACAACAGAAGCATAAGAATAAATTTAATGACTCCAGTGGAGATTGTGGATTTCATAAATGTGTTGATGTCAGACACATTTTAATTGATTCAAAAAATTGTATTGTAACAGTTTAATAAATCCATTATTTACAATCACTCAGTGTTTAATATGTATCCTTTCAGTATATGGCTGATTATATTTTCAAAAAGTTTCCTCTCATCATCATTAAACATGGGGAAAAGTACTGATATTAATGTTTCTGAGATGATACATGAAGATGTTGTGCCCTTTTAAGAAAGGACATTCTGGGAGTTCTCACCAGTATTAAACCCACTAGCATTCAACAGGGAGAGTATCTGCACTCAGACTCTGAGAGTTATTTCATTTTAAAAGAAAAGTCTGGGCCTCACTAGAAAAAAGAAAGAGAAAAGTTATACTTAAGAATGAAACTGATGGTTTAGAAACTACTTATAATTTCTTTTCATTGACTTCAATATTGCTGTTAGAAAGTGTTTCCTTTGTGAGTGAATGTATGTATGAATATGTGAAAATGTACACCTTACTTTTTGTTTTTCAGACCAAAATTGTCCCTTTCTTTTTAGGCATCATCACAGTACTTCTCCATCACTAGCGGAATTTTACCATTCCAACACTCCTGTGAGGTAGAAAACTATTATCCCCAATTTACAGACAAGACATGTAGAGTAACCAATTTGCCATAGGTCACATAGCTGCCACAAAGCTGGGAATTGAACCAAGGTTTCCTGAGATCCACACCAATGACCTATCCACTAGGCCATGCTTCATCTCCCTTCCAGGAGTATGTAACCAAAGGAGTAGAATGGGGCAGGCCACCTTCTTTTGTGCTCCTTCCTTGTGCAAGCGCTTGGGACAGTTGCAGTCACCATACTATGACATCGGTGCTTTCCATTTGTAGTAGTAAACTGGCATGGTGAAGATGGCCACACATTAGTCCCACTCAAAACCAGTCTAATCTAAATGGTAATACGATCTTCTGTGCACCATTTTTGTATGTGTGCTGTGTTGTGTGTGCTGATCGCTAAATATGTCAAGTTTCTCTAGCATATAAGGCTATACGTTTTTTTTGGGGCGGGGGAGTAGGGAGAGGGCAGGAGAGGACTAACCTATTCTCTGTTGGTCAAGTTCTGCAACCCTTTACTCTGACTAGTACCTTACTTCACAAACAGTCCCACTGAATCAGCGTGGTCACTTGTGGAGTAAAATACTTCCACTTGTATCAGTAGCAGAATCAGGCCATACATTATGAGTCCCGCACCAATGGGAGAGAGGGGCTCTTTATCTTATTCAGGTTTTTGAATTTCTTAGATCTCACCTCTCTATTCCCCTTTTATTTCTAGCTACAACCTAAAGGGATGGTACTAGGAGCCCAAGTGCTCAGAGAAAGACAGAATCATTGAAGAGGATCACATAAGTAAATGTTCAGAACTATACAACTGCTAGAACAAGGAAGATTTTTACCCCTAGAAAATCACTTGATTCTTCTCTGAAGTCCTAACTGGAAAAGAATACAATAATTTTTACCACTATAGCTCTTCTTAGATACGAAAGCTTCTCTTGGGTACAACTATCATCAGAGGGTAAAAAAATTGAGTTTCCATTCTCCCATTTTCACAAGACGTGATGGTATTATATCCCTACTGAACTCTCTTCACTGGCCCGAGAGCATTAATGTCTCAATCCATGCTTCCTATGCATCTAAATTCAAGATAAAGGTCACCCTTACCACAGGATGCTTTATCCAAACCACTAACTGAGAAATTGAGTTGAAAAACTTAAAGTAATTCTTTCATAGTGAGATTTCCAGTGCTTCCTGACTCAGTGTGGCTCAGAAAAATATCAATAGGCACACTTACTGTATGGCAATATTTCTGCTTCTGGTCCCAACCAAAACTAGGAACGTAGAGAAGGGAAAAAGAATAATTAAAAAGGTTTGTCGTTCTACTCAAATAGAGCTTGATGACATTTTTTGGAGTAATAGTATATTCACCGGAAAATAGTTTCAGGTTGACCAAACCTATTTGCAAATTTGTGTTGAATTTGCAGAAAAGTTTTGGACAAAAACAATTTGTCGAGCTAGAGTCATGGTGATGGTGTCCTTATACCCTATAGCTAAGGATACAATTCTGTCACAGAGGTCACAGATCCCTCTGATGATAGTTGTACCCAAGAGGAGCTTTTGTATCTAAGAGCTATAGTGGTAAAAGTGATTGTATTCTTTCCCATTTAGGACTTCAGAGAAGAATCAAGTGATTTTCAAGACTGCTATGCTACTTTGGGGCCAGGCTGGAACAGTGGGCTGGCAGCCAGCCTCTGGGGCCACTGGAACATCAGCTGGGGGGGGGGGGCGTTGCTGGAACAGCTGACCGATGGGGCAGCCAAAGCAGCAGTCCCCAGCTCACTGAAGCAGGAGCTGGGGATGAGTCAACAGCAATCAGCCCCTGACCCAGAAGCAGTGGCAGGGCTGGAGCAGCTGCAAGCCCTGGCAGCGCTCTTTTTGTGCCCTGCTCCCCAGGGTATTTTTAGTAAAAATCAGGGACAGGTTACTGGCTTCATGATTTTTTGTTTATTGCCTGCATCCTGTCCCTGACTTTTACTAAAAATACCTGTGAAGGAATATTAACCTTAGCTATAGCCCAACGGTTAGAGAACTTATATGGGATGTTCAAATCCCTGCTCTGTGGATTTGAATCCCTGCTCCTCAACTTTTGTGAATCTAGCCCTTTGATTTTATTTTAAAAAGGTTAAAATGCCTGGAAAGCAAATGTTTCCTTTTCCAGGTTGAATAAAATTATTTAATTTGACCCGTAACATTTTTTTTACATTTTGAATTCACTTAATATTCTGAAAAAAATTCAGTTTGACCCAAATCAAAATTTTGATTTTCTGTAACTGTCAGGCAAACAAGGATTCTTATTTGCCCATCTCTTCTCCCAAATCTCTGGGAAGATTTGGTTTAGGTTTGTTTTGAGTTTACACATATATTCAGGACAGTTTTTATTTTATCAGTACTGGTTCTTCTTGCACTGATCCCTAGGTGGAAGAGACAGGAACAAATCCTGAAAAGCCAACCGAGAGAATGGGCTAAAGTTTCCTAGTTTAAAGAAATGATTTGGGCTTTTTTTTCCCCCTGCATCTCATAATAAATAATTTTTTACACAGCATTCACATAGCTGTCTTCCCATGGGTTTGCCTTTCAATCCTGATATGGCTTTATATCACCTTTCTACTCTGTGCAATCTACTATGAATTTGCATTTTAATAAATCAATAACATTTTAGGTGAGTTTGAAGTCCTTGGATGAGCCAGAATTTCCCAGGCAATGCAAAAGCTGGTGACTTCTTAATATAGTGGAAAAGAATTATAAATGAAATCTATTTTAAAATTAAATGAAATAGCATAACTGATGTGCTTCCAGGGCACAAATCCTTCACAGTTTATATATATTTATAGTTCCTATAACAAAAAATAAATCCAACACATAAACATTTAGAACCACAAACATTTGGGGTGAAATCAGGCAATGTACCACATTCTCTGAAATAATACAAACACACATTCCTATGATATAGGCAATACTGTTTTTGATTCATCTTAGTTACCCAGTGAAAATATGAAAAATGCAACTGATTAAGACCGGAGGCATAATATGAATTATCAGTAATTAACACATTATAAAAAGAAAACTTTACATAACAGTCCCCTTAATGGGCTAAGAATGCTCTAAAGTAATTTGTATGTAGATTGGACAAATGCTATGGGAAACTGATGCATGTTTTACTAACGCACTGTGTTTTATGCAAGGATTGGTGAAATGTGTTTATTACAGTTTTTCAGAATTTAGCTACAATAGCCTTTTTTGGTTCAGCCTGGGCAAAATAAATGATATTAAGATCCTATGCAAGTCCATTTTAAAATCTGATCCGGCAGTAGTGAGACATGTTTTCTGTTCAGTCATCCTTATTCAAAAAACAACAAAGCATAAACTCATTATTAAAAACAAAACAAAACATAAAAGGTGGTTAAAAGGATACAAAACAATTCCGATGGACTTGATCTGCAGCTAGTAATTCCTGTGAAGTATGTAGAAATCTAAGCACCATATAGCAGCATCCAATAGCTGTTGGCATATCCTAAATACAATTTCTTTCTCACCTTTCCTGTAACTGAGATAAGCGCATTTTTTATTTAAATTTGATGTCACTGATGAAATACTTCTTCCTTTCTCTTATAATGGTTGCTGATCCTTCCTCACCTTGCACTCAGCCATTCTTTCACTTGATACAGAATCTGTATCACATGCAAAGAAAGAAAAATAAAATGTTTACATTTCAAGTGGGCCTGACACCTTCAAACAGGATTACATGAAGGTGAACTAGAAATCTTTTAGTTGGCACCTGCTGCATGCACACAGGGGAGTTACAGCTCAGCACTTCAGTGTGTACTTAGGGTGACAAGTGTCCAGTTTTCGACTGGAACACTGGGTTGAAAAGAGACCCTGTCAGCTCCGGTCAGCACTGCCGACCGTGCTGTTAAAAGTCGGGTTGGCGGTGCTGCGGAGCTAAGGCAGGCTAGTTCCTACTGTCCCAACCTGCACCATGTTGCGCCCTAGAAGAGGCCAGCAGATCTGGCTCCTAGGCAGGGCAAGGGTGGCACAGGGCTCCGCATGCTGCCCAGCCCTGACCAGTGGCTCCACACTCCCATTGGCCGGGAACTGGCGAATGAGAACTGTGGGGAGCAATGCCTGTGGGTGAAAGTGGCTTGTGGAGCCTTCTGGTCCCCCTGGTTAGACCCTGAACTGCTGGCTGCTTCCAGGGTAGGCGTAGCGCGCTGCCAGGACAGGCAGGCAGCCTCACTTATCCTGGCTGCACTGCTGCCCGGCAGCTGCCCAAGGTAAGCCTGGACCCCAACCCTGAGCCCCTGCAAACCCAGAGCCCCCCTTCTCCTTAAACCCCTCATCCCTGGCCCCACCCCAGAGCCTGCACCCCCAGCCAGAGCCCTCATCCCTCCTACATCCCAACCCCCTCTGAACCACTCATCTCCAGCCACACCCCAGAACCCTCACCCCATCCTGCACCCAAATCCCTACCTCCACCTGCAGCCCCCTTCCACACTCTGAATCCCTCAACCCCACCCCCATCCTGAAGCCCCCTCCTGCATGCCAAGCCCCTCATCTCCAGCCCCACTCCAAAGCCCGCACTCTCAGCCAGAGCTTCACCCCATCCCACATCCCAACTCCCTGCCCCAGCCCAGAGCTCCCTCCTGCACCCTGAACTCCTCATTTCTGAGCCCATGTGAGCCCACTTCCCCAATTAGAGCCCTCACCCCCTCCAATACGCCAACTCCATCCCAGTGAAAGTGAGTGAGGGTGGGGGAAAGCAAGCCACCGAGGGAGAGGGAATGTAGTGAGTGAGGACGGGGGCTCAGGGAAAGGGTGGAGCTAGTGTGTTCAGTTTTGTGCAACTAGAAAGTTGGCAATCATATGTGCACTGCAATTCACACACCCATATACCAAACCGCGGAGCTGTGTAGACCGGGGCTGGCTCCAGGCAGGTGATTGGGGCAGCAATCTGCAAGGGGCGGCAGTCCGCTGTTTTTGCCCCCAAGCAGCGCGCCGAATTGCCGCTGCGGACAGCGGGGGCCGTCCATGTGCCGTTAGGGTGGCACACATGTTTCCGCAGAGGCGGCAATTCGGTGGCAGCTTCTATGTTCAGCTGTCCACAGCAGCTTAGCTTCTGTCTTCTGGCTGAAGACAGAAGCTACTGCCAAATTGCTGCGACCGCGGAAACACACGTGCCGTCCTAATGGCACATGGACTGCCCCCGCCATCCATGGCAGCAATTCGGCACGCTGCTTTGGGTGGCAAAAACAGTAGAGCCGGCCCTGGTATAGACATAGCCTAATATTGGGGATAGTCATTCACAAGTTTCACTAGCAAAGCACATTGTAAGTAAAGAGCTGAGGACGTACACAGACATCACCAAATGCTTTGCTTTGTTCCCTAGGTTCCCTTGAGACAATCTCTTCCACCACTTCTGTTGCTATGGGAAATCAATAGAAGACAGATTCCTTGCTTGGAGATGGCAGCCTCTAGGGAGGGCCTTTAGGATTATTGTGATAATTGGGCCTCCAAATGTCTGAAGTGAGAGAAAAGTTCATAAGATGACACAATAACCTATGATAACAAATGTTGATGAGAAAAGGTACAGAAGGGAGACAAAGGCTGAATTAATCCAAACAAAAAAGCCTATTGATAGAACTTAAGGGCTGTGTTATGATCATGTTTGGTAAACGAGAAAAATATGGAACCAGAAATCAGTGAACTAAAATTGGTGTGTCAGCAAGTAGGCCTAATTGGTGGACAAAATAATGAGGGGATGGGCTATCCCACCCACCATTCCCTTTGTCAGCTTTTAAGAAAATTACTTTGAGGAGAAAATTTGACTACTGAGGTGAACTTCCACATCATGGGTGCCACCAACCCACCCCCAGTCTCCTGGGACTCCAGGCCTTCATTATCCTGATCCTGAGAGATGTCCTAACCAGACTGGGCCAGAGAGGGAGACCCAAATGTCACCTTTATCCACTCCAGCTGAATCCCAAGACATCTGGGATGAAATGGGATTGGATTTAAACAACAGCTTCAATCCATCTCAAATAACTTCTCTTTTCCCTACTGTCTCCAGCTGAACTCTGAATACCACCTGGGATGTCAGCCTTTGTTGCTCTCTGCTGTCCATGTATTCTTTTCCATTCCTACCTTATTTATTCTCTTTTTCATCCCTCTCCTTTCTTCCCTTCTCTCTAAGAGTCTGGCATAGCTGTAAATCTATGAGCAGAAAGAGACAGCTAAAAGCTATGTCCTACACACCTCAATGCTGGTATGAGTTTTCCAGGTCTCAGAGTGACTCTTAAGACTGTGGACTGGGCCTGTGTTTTTTCCATAAAGAGTCTGCAAGTGAGAGTCAACACCAGAGACAGAAGCTGCATTTCTCTCCTTTTGCGTGTTTTTACCTTATTTTATTTTCGAGGAACAGGATCAGACTCCAACTACAATAGCAACGACAGCTCCAGTCCATCTCAACTAACAACTGTCCTTTTGGGGAAATGAGAAGACATCTTTAATACCGTGTAAGAGACTGTTAAACAGTCTTTTCTTTCTAAAACCCTCTCCAGCTATAGGGAAAGGTAACAAGCAATGCCAGTAAAATGAAAGCATTATTTAATACTTTGCATTTCAAATGCTCTATTCTTTCCCCTTCTTTTCTGCATCTTTAACAAAAGGTTAAAATTATTTTTAATAGTGTTCTTACCAGGGTAGTAAGCAGGCTGTGATATCTGTATAACAAGCCCTGGATCTGGTTTAACGCTATTTAATGTTGGACAGTGACCAAGTTATGTCAATACTTTTAGTGTATATAGTACATCTAAATTAATACAACAGGGCACCAGCTATTTGTGGAAGAGAATTGCATGTTAGGTTAGGCAGATATATTTTGTCCTATATATGCACTATATATGTCCTATATATCTCTCTCTTTTCCCTCAATTCCCACTGGTTGCATTCTTAGAGCATCTTTAAAAGTGTGTGAGCTAAGCTCATGGTTTGTTTTCCTTTTGGGGCTGACTTCTGATCTCTGGGATCAGCTGGGAGTTGCAAAGAGCATTTTGCAACTTCCTCCTCTCGATTTTCTACTGTCCCATTTACACCAGTAGGTGTAGCAAAAGTACTTAGATCTCCTTAGGTTGTGGCCATAAGTATCAGAGTGGGAGCTGCTGGGTGCTATCACTTTTTAAAAGTCATCCCTTATTTATCTGTTTGAAAGGGCACAGAGATCTTTTGAAAATCTGGCCTTCGCTGTGGATGCTGAGCCCTTGAAAACCTGGCCTTTAGGACAGTTTAATGAGCCCTTTAGGCCATCAGAACTGCACAGAGAAGCAGCCTCCCTCTTTCTTTTCAACACTGGTGAGAGACAGTTCTCTTAGTGCAGTTTGTTCTTTATTGCTTGTGTCTGAAGGGCAATAAAGAATTCTCAGTCTCTTTTATATCTATGGCAATGAGTCAGTGTTTACTGAGGTGGGTGGATTGTGATGAGTGCCCCTTTCTGTAATTCATGTTTATGTTTGTGAGCTTTATTTAGAAGCTCAGGGAACAGGAATACCCACTCTGAAAATTGCTACGATTCCAGTCTTTTGTTACTGATGTTTTTAAAGTGCTCAACTTAGTCGTCATCAGCCCTGTTTGGTCCAGCCATCAGTTAGAAGTTTCAAAGCTTGGGTCATTTCACCTCTATATTAGACCACAGCTGGTCTACTTCAAAACAAAGGCGGAGACTGATGGATTTTTACAGACGTTCACAGGTGGCAAGTCATATTTGAATTTCCTTTCCATTAGGTGCATTGATAAGCTCAGCAAGGGTTGGTCTCAGTTTTGTCAATTGCTCACCACATCCTCATCATCTCTTGTCCCTGGAGGTCACTCGCCATGGCTTATGACCATCGATGTGGTTTCTCTCTCAGTAGGGCAGCTTGGTGCACAAATAGAAACAAAAGTGTACAGATGCCTGCGTGAAAGGTGACCTTAAGGAAACTTAGAAAGATTTTAAAAACACACGAAGGAAACTAAATGAGCCTTCTTCAAATAACAAGGCTTCTCTCATGTTGAGGATTGTCCTAGATTTGAAGCGATAAGGTAGTAAAGTTACAGAAGAAAGGGCCGAGGGGCCACCTGGAGTCTGATCTCCTCTCATGCAAGGATTTTACTAGAGCTGGTTGGGAATTAGGCACCCAGCTGGCATTTGTGTCTTTGAAAATCTCCCCAATAATGACTTTGTTCAAGTCTTTTCACTGGATTCCTATTCACTTACAGATGAAATTCTAGTTGTTAAAGACTTGAGATACTTGGGAACTTTATGCCCAGTCATGACAGTAAAGGTCTTATGGGAAACTGGTGCTATTGTCTCCTTTGTTAAATGATACATGACTAGCAGAAGCTGAACTGTCACCAATTCCTGCTGCAGTAAATGAAAGGTGCGGCGTTCAGTGCTTTAATTTTTTTTTTTTAAAAGCCACTTTTATTTAGATACCTAAATATGGATTTAGGAGTCTAACTTTAGGCACCCAAATTTGAAAATGTTGGTCTCTATATATTAGAACATATAGTAGCAATAGCTATTTCATGTATTACTGAAAGTAATTGTTAAAAGGTTCAGACTTTCTGCAAACATGAAGTGTCATATTGTAGTTAAGTGGTTACAGTCAAATTTCTACTGCAGAAAGGAATACAGCCAACATATCAAATACTGCCAATGAGTACTTCATGATCTCATTGTTGTGCATATGCTGTTCCAAACATTTGACACACCAAAAGCAGGCCTGCACCAAACTGCAGTCTGCATGTGTCTAGGCCAGTGTTCTGCAAATGTAACCACCAGAGATGGTGGGGAGGGGAGGGCATAGCAGCGACGTCTCCCTGCAATACCCTGCTGTTGATCCTGGCTGCCTTGGTGTTTGCTGGCACCACAAACAGGTCCCCTGCTGGCCTGCACCATGCAGCCTCCTGGGGGCTCAAGACAGTGTCTCTGCAGACATATGGGGCCAGTGTGTGCACTCAGCAGGCTTCAGCCCCTGGGCTCCGGCTCTGAGATTCAGCCCTGGGTAGCTGGGCTTGGAAAAATTGGCACAGCGTCTACCAGCAAGGGTTGGTGGCCGCACTTTGAGGCCCCCCTCAAAAATTGTTCTGAAAACCCCTGGTCTAGGCACTTGTATCAACTTTCTAACCCTATTCTCAGTTGCCTGAATTTAGGATTCTGTGTGTCTGGTCCTCAGTTCTAATTACAGTAACTCCTCACTTAACATTGTCCCAGTTAACATTATTTGTTTCATCGTTACATTACTGATCAATTAGGGAACATGCTTGTTTAAAGCTGCATAAAACTCCATTATAAGATCTTTGGCGGCTGCCTGCTTTGTTCACTGCTTGCAGGATTCCTCGGAAGAGCAGCCCCCCCTCCTTGTGGGGATTAGAACTAGGGGGGCAGGACCCCCCCATCAGCTTCCCTAAATTCCCTGTAAGGTATGTGGCTCAGCAGCTTCCCAGCAGCAGTTCAACTGTCTCTCCCCCCACTGCAGTGCTGCTCCTGACCTGCCCTCTGCCTGGGAGCTGCCTTCTTGCTGGGGGGCAGGGGGGAGAGAGGGGTGCTGATATCAGGATGTCCCCTTGCTCCTGCCCCCCTCATCATTCCCCTCTCCACAAAGCAGAGAAGGGGGACAGGGCTCAGGGACAGAACCTAGGAAGCTTGCTGAAACCCCATGCTTCCTGTCAGAACTGCTTAAAAGGGCAGCATACTTGAAGTGGGGCCAGCGTACTTAAAGGGGCAATGCACCTCTCTCTCTTTCACTCATGCATGCATCCTCCACAGCACCAGTGCAGCCATGCATGTGTAGTCAGGAGGAGGGAGTGGTGCACTCCAGCTGGATAGCATGGGTTCAAAGTGTTTGCAGCCACTGCCCTGCATCTATTCTGTTTCCTCCTTCCTGCCTCAGTCCATGCTGCCTCCTAGAGTGTGAGGCTACATTAACAACAGTGTGTTAACAACCCTTGAGGACTCAGCCAAGTGCTAGTTCATCATTTAGCAGCAAGGCATTACCTAGGAAATATTCCCCCCTCTTACTCCACCACCTCAACCAAACTTCACAATCCTTCACTGCTGTGTACAATATTAAACTGTTTGTTAAAAAATGTTTCTAAAAACTTATACTGTATATGTATATAATCTCTTGTCTGGCAACCCCTCCCCTCCATTTACATTAATTCTTATGGGGAAATTGGATTAGCTTAACATCCTTTTGCATAAAGTCACATTTTTCAGGAACATAACTACATTAAGTGAGAAGTTACTGCATAGAACAGAAAACTGATGAAATTCCATTCTCACCTCAGTAAAGTGTATTGGTAGAACAATAACAAACTTTAAAACCACTGGGTGTGATAGGACTCCCCATATTTGCCATTTACTGACTGCTTTGTTGATAACCTGACTGGAAAAGTAAAAGGTATGCATAAGTAAACAGTTTTATTGTAATACTGTTCCTTTGCAGAATCAAGGGGGAATGAGTTATTCATTTGCATATGAAGACTAACTATATTGCCATTTGCTGTAATCAAATGAAACAATTTAGAGACAAGCTTATTTCTAGCTGTAACTGTTAGAGCCAGCTGGAAATTTGAGACAATTTTTTAAATCAGAAAATGGCAATTTTTCACAATCAAAATTTTGTACAGAAATCTATCAGTTCTGACAAAACTTCCATCACAAAGGTTTCTCACACCCAGGATGGAATTGCTGGGGGGGAAGGAGAGAGACAGACAGACAGACAGACACACAACCCCAGAACAGCCAATGGTTAGAACATTTACCTGCGATGTGGAAGAGGCAGGTTCTGGTCACTGCTCCTGAGCAGGGATGTAAACCTGGGTCTCCTACATCCCAGGTAAGGACCCTAATCATTGCGCTATGGATAGTTATTCTGAGGTGGGGTGGCATCTCTCTTCCCTCAAGCCATTTTAATTGTTTCTATTGTCCTAGGTGATATTGGTCCACCTATACATATAAGTGAAAGGTGATAGGGAAAGGATTCAAAGCTTCTGATTTAACAATACCTCTGTCTTTACTTATGGCTAAATGGTAGCTTCCCTAGCACAGGTACAATGAGGAAGGGAGGGCACACAGAAACTCCTTTCCCGTCCCATTAAGAAGGCCTTAATTTGGCAGTCAGCACTCTCTGAATGGAAAGAAGGTGCTAGTGCTGCAGAAAGTATTTACAGACTCAGAAGGGGTATCTCTTGGTGCAGTTAGTGTGTGATCATGAGCCTGCTTCTCCCTTTTTTCCTCAACCTGTACGGCTGCTGGAATGTGTTGAGGGCTGTATGGGCATCACACCCATTCTATTATACACTTAGATAGGAAGGGATCACTAAATAGATACACTTCTCTACAGCAACACTCTGAAGCTTCAGTCTACATCAGGGGTCAGCAACCTTTCAGAAGCGGTGTGCCGAGTCTTCATTTATTCACTCTAATTTAATGTTTCGTGTGCCAGTAATACATTTTAATGTTTTTAGAAGGTCTCTTTCTATACGTCTATAATATATAACTAAACTATTGTTGTATGTAAAGTAAATAAGGTTTTTAAAATGTTTAAGAAGCTTCATTTAAAACTAAATTAAATGCAGAGCCCCCCAGACCGGTGGCCAGGACCTGGGCAGTGTGAATGCCACTGAAAATCAGCTCACATGCCACCTTCGGTGCCCGTGCCATAGGTGGCCTACCCCTGATCTACACGATGAACCATCGCCACAACACGGGGTCACCTCCTCTGCCCAACTCAAATCACCACTTCTGTACTTTTGTCAGCCTACTCCTCCAACTCCTCACCCCTAAGTTGCTCCCATGCTCTAGCTTTGTTCCTCCATCCCACTCCAGCCTCCTCACACACTTCTTGCTTCTGACCTGCTGCTTCTTTTTATATCTGCCTCCATTTCTCTCCTACTGAAGGTAATTCAGGATTGAGAGGCTGAGCTCTGCACTTCTCCACCTCACTCCGGTTCTTTAACATGACACCTCTTAAAAACATTGTAGGTCCCCAGTCTTGTTAATAGTTGTTAATGGCCTGTCTTTGGCCAGCCCACACGGAGCAATCATTCCTATCAATCACAGAGGAGCACCCTTCCCTTTGCAGTGGCACTGCCTGAATTTCCCAGCAATGCACCTGTCACACATTTTTTCTTCTCTGTTACAACGAGGCACAAATAAAATACACTTGAGGTCTTCAATCTTTAAAAATAGCAAAGAATACCAAGGAGCTAGAGTTACTATATTTAGAGCCTTGCTTCTGGGACAGCTCTCTCTTGCTGGCACAAGTAGTAATTGAATATATTATACATAGTAATACTAACGAGATCATGGCTCTTCAGCCTGTCCAACAGTCTGGACTAGAACACTTCTTAGGTTCTGTCTACACTAGAGCCTATGCTAACATATCTATGCTGGCAGAGCCCCCTAGTGGAGAAATAGCATATGCCAACAGAAGGCGTTCTGCCATCATAAGAATACCATCTCTCTGAATGACATTAGTTTTGCCAAGAAAAGCATGCTTCTGTCAGTATAGTTGCCTCTACACTGGAGATTTTGTTGGCTCAGCTATGTTAGCTGGGGATGGGTGATTTTTTCCACACTCCAAGCCATCCATAGCTATGTCAGCAAAACTTTGTCGTGTAGACTATCCCTTATTTTCTAATCTCTACAGTTGATGCCAGAAAGACATCAATGCTAAAACATCTTTAAGTCAAGTTAAAGTACTCGTTTCCTGATGGAAAAATAGAGAACAAAATGAGTGAAACACAAAACTCAGCCATCAGAAACAGATGAAAATTATTTTACCATCTCCACTCCTTTTCCCTTAGTTAGGAACAAGTTAGTGTTTTCACAGTGTGAAATATTAACATTCAGTTGTCTGTTGGGACATCCTACACATGCTTAGGCCTAAAAAAATTATTTAAACTGCAAATTAATGTCCAAACTTTGTGTGGCTAATCAATATCTGAAGTACTACAAAGATTCGTTCAGTATATAAAATTTTCCATAACTTAAATGTATCTTTTATCTGTTAAAATGTATCAACTTGTTTTAAAATAATCAAACCTTTGTAAGCATGTTTTGAAGAATAAAAATCCTCTGATATGTCAAAATTCTCACCTACTTTCCCCCCAAAAAAATAATCCACAAATATGAAATATAGCCCTAACGTTTAATTACCCAAGGATGAATACAATATTACAGTATTTCTCTCCAAGTGTAAATGATGGTCTAACTCACATAAAACATACACATTTGACACATGCAAATATATTGGTTTCAGTATTTTCTTTATGAAACTGATCCATTTTGATATTTTTCAGTGATTTATTTTTATTATTGGGAATGATTTTGTGGAATTGACTCACACTCAATGCACACTCAAACCTCCCATCAGCATCCATGAAATTACACATCCTTATGAACCCTTAAGTGTCGTCTGCTGAAATACGTCCAAAGTTATTTTTAAGGTTAGCCAACCTGATTCTAAAATTTATTCATCAAAACAGGAAACAAACAAACCATTGACCTATGTATCCTATCAAAACAGCTTGAACTTTAAATTGTGAGTATAAAATACTTGAAGCAATAATTTAATGAACAATTCATGAGAAATCTATGCGTTGAAATCCATTCATATAAATCAGCTGTTGAATAAATCTGAAGAGTAGAAACATGGAGGGAAACAATCATTTTTCAGATAATTTTTCATGAACAGTAGAAAGGGCTAAATTTAATGACCAAATGGTTTACTGCAAATAATTCTGCTGGCCCTAATGAAGAGACACACACCTTATTCCCACAAAGATTTCAAAATGTAGCATATAGGGCCATGCACCCAGGTACTTCAGTGCCTTGTAAGCAGCTTAACTCAGGGCAGTTAGTATAAAATAATACACAACTGCCAACTAATTTCAGTGTCGTCACAACTCCAGTTCATTTTGAAAACAAGCTTTTTTCATAGCTAATTCATATTGTACAGCACAAAGGGAGCAGCTACCTCTACCTAGTGGGAGGCAACAGAGGCAAATCCATTACACAGAATTCAGCAGAAGCTTTCTGGTACAGTAGCCTTTAGCTCCATTTTTAAAGGTTCAGAGTGTATGTTTTGAATCCATGTACTTCTAAGGGAACCAACTTTAGAGTTGGTTTGAGCATTTACCTGCTAAACCCAGGGTTGTGAGTTCAATCATTGAGAGGGCCACTTAGGGATCTGGGGCAAAAACTGGTCCTACTAGTGAAGGCAGGGGGCTGGACTCAATGACCTTTCGAGGTCCCTTCCAGTTCTAGGAGATTAGTATATCTCCAGTTATTACCTTTTCCTCCCATCCCACTTGCTTTCCTCAGGGGTTTCTGTTTAGGGTCCCCCA
This sequence comes from Gopherus flavomarginatus, assembly GCF_025201925.1. Classification (NCBI taxonomy): domain Eukaryota; kingdom Metazoa; phylum Chordata; order Testudines; family Testudinidae; genus Gopherus; species Gopherus flavomarginatus. The sequence continues at coordinate 110,433,936 of NC_066618.1, forward strand.
CTCTTCACTCTGCACTCCCATAGTGGAATTCAGTTTTATTACTTGCTACTGGTAGTGATCATTCAGCTGTACAGATCAAATCTGGCTTTCCAAATGCCAGCTTCTATGTTTGCAGATTCATTTTTTTCCCTCACCAATCTCAGTGGGTTTTCATATGCAAAGATCACAGAGAAACTAATTGCTTGGATATTTCCAAAGGTAAGAAAAATTTTTCCAGCTTTCTGAGTGTTACTTGAATGCATATAAAGAACCCTACAGCTTACAAGAGGGTCACAGAGACAGAAGTGATCCACTTGACATGCCTAGGCATTCAAATGATTGACAGAACTTCCTCTGTCATTCTCCATTTATTTGCTTGTTGTGAAGTTATTAACCCATGTGCACAGTGTGTGAAAAGTGAGTAAAAAATACTAAAAGCAGCAAAGAGTCCTGTGGCACCTTATAGACCAACAGAAGTTTTGGAGCATGAGCTTTCGTGGGTGAATACCCACTTCATCAGATGCATGTAGTAGAAATTTCCAGGGGCAGGTGTATATATATGCAAGCAAGAAGCAGGCTGCAGATAACGAGGTTAGTTCAATCAGGGAGGATGAGGCCCTCTTCTAGCAGCTGAGGTGTGAAAAACAAGGGAGGAGAAACTGGTTTTGTAGTTGGCAAGCCATTCACAGTCTTTGTTTAATCCTGAGCCGATGGTGTCAAATTTGCAGATGAACTGAAGCTCAGCAGTGTCTCTTTGAAGTCTGGTCCTAAAGTTTTTTTGCTGCAGGATGGCCACCTTAAGATCTGCTGTAGTGTGGCCAGAGAGGTTGAAGTGTTCTCCTACAGGTTTTTGTATATTGCCACTCCTAATATCTAAGGGCTTGGCTACACTGGCGCTTTACAGTGCTGCAACTTTCTCGCTCAGGGGTGTGAAAAAAACACCCCCTTGAGCGCTGCAAGATACAGCGCTGTAAAGCGCCAGTGTAAACAGTGCAGCAAGCTAATCCCCATGAGGAGCTGGAGTACGTGCAGCTCTCTCCCAGCACTGGCGCTGCGACCACACTCACACTTCAAAGCGCTGCCCTGGTAGTGCTCCCGTGGCAAAGCTCTGAAGTTCCGAGTGTAGCCATACCCTGATTTGTGTCCATTTATCCTTTTCCATAGAGACTGTCCAGTTTGGCCAGTGTACATAGCAGAGGGGCATTGCTGGCATATGATGGCGTATATTACATTGGTGGACGTGCAGGTGAATGAACAGGTGATGGTGTGGCTGATCTGGTTAGGTCCTGTGATGGTGTTGCTGGTGTAGATATGTGGGCAGAGTTGGCATCGAGGTTTGTTGCATGGATTCATTCCTGAGTTAGAGTTACTATGGTGCAGTGTGCAGTTACTGGTGAGAATATGCTTCAGGTTGGCAGGTTGTCTGTGGGCAAGGACTGGTCTGCCACCCAAGGCTTGTGAAAGTGTGGGATCATTGTCCAGGATGGGTTGTAGATCCCTGATGATGCATTGGAGGGGTTTTAGCTGGGGACTGTATGTGATGGCCAGAAGAGTCCTGTTGGTTTCTTTCTTGGGTTTGTCTTGCAGTAGGAGGCTTCTGGGTACACGTCTGGATTGCCAAAATACTACTAAAGCTATAAGCATAACCTACCGGTGAATGTGTTACAGGTCCTATTCTGTGCCCTGACCCCTAAGCTATGGGATATTCTGCTGTGAGTCACTCAATCTGTCCTGTGGAAGCCATTCCACTTTGCATAAATAATGAAATATGCATTAGGCACAAGGGAAAGTGAGAATGATGAGAGTCCAGTGAGATTTCGTGAGTCACAGCATTAAAAGGTAGGCAGGGTAAGCGGGGTCTCCAAGGATCACAATGGGCATTTCGACTTCCCCTACGGTGATCTTCTGATCTGGGAAGAAAGTCCCAGCTTGCAGTTTCCTGAACAGGCCTGTGTTCCAAAAGATGTGTGCATCATGCATCTTTCCAGACCAGCCTGCGTTCATATCCATAAAACTCCCATGATGATCCACAAGTACCTGGAGAGCCATAGAGAAATACCTCTTCCAATTTATATAGTCTGAAGCTACGTGGTTTGGTGCCAGAATTGGAAGATTTTTCCCATCTATCGCCCCTCTGCTGTTACAGAAACCCATTTGTGCAAAGACAGCCACAATGTCACACACGTTGCCCTGAGTCATGGTTCTTAGCAGGATGCGATTAATGGCCTTGCAAACTTGCATCAACATGATTCCAACAGTTGACTATCCCGCTCCAAACTAGTTAGCGACTGATCGGTAGCTGTCTGGAGTTGCCAGCTTGCAGACTGCAATAGCCACTCATTTCTCCACTGGCAGAGCAGCTCTCAATCTTGTGTCCTTGCACTGCAGGGTGGGGAAGAGCTCCTCACACAGTCCCATGAAAGTGGCTTTTCTCATCTGAAAGTTCTGCAGCCTCTGGTCATCATTCCAGACTTGCATCCCACCACTCACTGCTTATTTCCCGAACCTAAAAGTGGCACTCCACTGTGGAGAGCATGTCCCCGAATGCCACAAGCAATCTCATGTCATATGCATTATACAAGTAGGCATCATTCATCGGACTCCTCACTGTCACTTTATAGCTTAAGGAGTAACTCGACTGCAATTTGTGACATGCTAGAGAGACCCATCAGCATGTTCCTCACAAGTTCAGGATCCATTCCCGCAGACTGAAAGGGAAGACAGAGCGTACAGGACAAAAAATGTTGAAAGACGCTGCCAAATGTGGACGGAAGCACAGGGATTGCTGGAATGTGAAGTGATGCATCACAGGGCATTGGGACAGGACCCAGAATGCCCTGTGCCCCCACCCTTTTCTCACAAGCCACAACACCAGAATGGGATGAGGTGCTCTGTGGGATAGCTGCACTGGTCCCAGTGCTGCTGAAAGTGCTGCAAATGTGGCCATGCCACTGCATATGCAGCTGACAATGTGAACACATGGTAGCGCTTTCCCTGCTGTAGTCTTCGAGGGCTGGTTTAATTCACAGTGCTCTATATCTGCAAGTGTAGCCATGCTGTTACCTAACTCCGTGAGGAGGGGACATGCCCGTCTTGTTGGTGTCTTCCATTGGCTAGCTTAAGCAGCTTCCCAACTAGCTTATTGGCATATTTGGATCCAATTAAGGCAGCTCTCTCTCACCATGCATTGTCTAAAGAGCCTAGATGCCAATCCAGATTTTATGGATTTCACAGGATAGTTAGGTTCCTAAATGTTAGACATTGCAATGTTGAGTGTTGCAGTACCTAAGTCCCTTTTTGACTCTAGACCATGCAAACTAAGATTTTACAAAGGTTCAATATTCATCCGAATTTGGGCAGATTTTTCACAGGATCTTCAAAAAGGCACATTCCTGACAAATGCTCCTCCACTTGCCAAATTTCATTGTCTAGGCTCTAAAAACATGGAGGTGCTAGAACTTCTCAAGAAAGGGTTGTATTTTCTTTTCTTTTCTTTTTTTTTTGAATGGACAAAACAACATAAGAATGGCCAAACTGGATCAGATCAATATCTTGGTCCATCTAGACCAAAATCTTGTCTGCTGACAGGGACTAGTGCTAGCTGCTTTGGAGGGAATGAACAGAACGGGGCAATCATAGAGAGATCCATCCCATCTTCCAGTACCAGCTTCTTGCAGTAAACGATTTAGGGAGATCCAGAGTGGGGGTTTTGTTCCTGACCATCTGGTCTAACAGCTATTGATAGACCCAGCCTCCATGAATTTATCTACCATATCTTTGAACACACTTACATTTTGATCTTAACATCCCCATGGTAATGAGTTCCACAGGTGCACTGTGAGTTTAAGAAGTGCTTCCGTAGATTTGTTTTAAACTTGGTGTCTGTTGATTTCATTGGGTGACCCTAGTTCTTGTGCTATGTGAAGGGGTAAATAACACTTCCTTATTTAATTTCTCCACACCATTCATGATTTTATAAATCTCTGTTATATCCCTCCTTTGTTGTCTCTAATTCTCTATTCTAAGTTGAACGGCCCCAGTGTTTTTAGTCTCTCCTCATACAGAAGCTATTCTATACCCCTAATAATTTTTGTTGATCTTTGTAATTTTTCCAAATATAATATATCTTTTGTGAGACAGGATGACGAGAATTCAAGCATTCAGGGTGTGGGTGTGCCATTAATTTATATAGTGGCAGCATGATATTTTCTATCTATCCCTTTTCTAATGGTTCCTAATGTTGTTAGTATTTTTGATTGCCATTGCGCACTGAGAAATATCCACAATGACTCCAAGATCTTTCTTGAGCAATAAGCAGGGGCGGCTCCAGGTCCCAGCATGCCAAGTGCGTACTTGGGGCGGCATGCCACAGGAGCGCGCTCTACCGGTCGCCAGGAGGGCGGCAGGCGGCTCCAGTGGACCTCCCGCAGGCGTGCCTGAGGAGGGTCCTCTGGTCCCGTGGCTCCAGTGGACCTCCCGCAGGCTGCGACCAAAGCCACGGGACCAACGGACCACTGGACCAGAGGACTCTCCGCAGGTCCACCAGAGCCGCCTGCTGCCCTCCCGGCGACTGGCAGAGCACCCCCCTACGGCATGATGACGTGCTTGGGGCGGCTAAATGTCTAGAGCCGCCCCTGGCACTAAGACCTAATTTAGAACACATCATTTTGTATATACAGTCAGGAGTATGTTTTCCAGTGTGCATTGCTTTGAATTTATCAATATTGAATTTAATCTGCCATTCTGTTGCGCTGTTACGAAGTTTTGAGAGATCCTGCTATAACTCTTTAGAATCAGTTCTGGACTTAACTATCTTGAATTAGTTTGTATTATCTGCAAATTTTGCCACCTCACTGTTCACCCCCTTTTTCAGTACAGATCTTTGAGAATCCCACTTCCTTCCAACTGTGAAACTCACCATTTATTAATACCCTTTGTTTCCTATCGTTTCCTATCTGATCCATGAAAGCACCTTCCCTCTTATCTAATGACTCCTGACTCTGCTTAACAGCCTTTCGTGTGAGATATTGTCAAAGGCTTTAGGAAAGTACAAGTACACTATATCAACTGGATCACCCTTTTCCACATATTTGTTAACCCCTTCAAACAATTCATGCTTCACCAGTCTATTAGATTAACCTTCCCAAAAGCAACGTTGACTCTTCCCTAACATATTGTGTTCCTCCATGTATCTGATAATTCTAATCTTCGCTATAGTTTCAACCAACCAATTTGCATGGTATTGCAGATAGGCTTACTGGCCTGTAATTACCAGGATCACTTCTGGAGCCTTCTTTGAAAATTGGTGTTACTTTAGCTATCCACCAGACATCGGGTACAGAGGGTGATTTAAGTTACAGGGTACTAGTTAGTGCACAGTAGTAGTTCTGCAATGTCAAAACTGAGTTCATTCAGAACTCCTGGGTAAATACCATCTGGCCCTGGTGACTTATTTCTGTTTAATATATCTTTTACACTTGATTTGCCAGAGTTTATTCTTCTTTCTATTTTCCTAAATAGGGTTTGCCTCTATCCGCCCCTTTTACTCTGTTGTTTACCCCTGGGGGCATGTTTTTTGTACTTTGCTTTTTTATTTTAAATTTGAGGATATACATTTAGTTTAAGGCTCTAGGACGATATTTTAAAAACATTTCTATCCATCTTACAGACTTGTAACTGTAAGTCATCCTTGTGATTGTTCCTTTTAATTTCTGTTTAATTAGCTTCCTCATTTTTGTGTAGTTCCCCTTTTGGAAGATAAATGCTACTGTCGTGGTTTTCTTTGGTAATTTCCCCCTTTTAGTATGTCCCTACTACTGTAGCCTTATTATTCAAGCATGGTATTTCTTTCCATAGAGATTTCATGGAAGAGTTTACAGAATGTTTATTAAATGTATCTGGCTAACCCATTCCCTCTCTAAACTCCCTCACAAAACTCCCATTTGCTTGCTCTTCTGGTTACTTAGGAGCTGGCTTTTTAGACCCCTGTTCTCCCTGAATTAGCTCCACCCCCTTGTCTAGGGATACTAAAAGAATTAGGGATCAAAGGATGGCAAACTGGATCCTCCTTAGGAAGTTCTCAGTCTTCCCTAACAGGGCACTAGGCTCAGAACACAGCCCTTTCAACAGACCACATAATAAATTTCCATCAAGCTGGTATGTGGCAAGCAAGTAAGCACACAAACATACTAACAGACCACAAACTCACCACCAAGGGTCATATCATCCCCAGGCTCCTCCTTCACCTCGAGAGCTCCCTCACAAAATTCTACTCTTGGCTATTTTACCCTAATGTCAATCTCAGAAATAACAACCATTTTAGCTGAAACTTGCCAAAAATATTCAGCCTGAGGCAGATATCCAGCAAGGAAAATCGCATCCCAAATGGTTAAAGTTTGGCAAAATTATTATCAACTGAAAACTTTGAAGTACATATAGCACTATCAGCTCTGCCTATAATTATAAAGAATCTCTCCATATTCCTCGCTTCCAATTTAGATGTGTGACACTAATGTGCAATTCCCTTTTCCCAATAAATAAATAAAAGACAAAAGAAAAAAAGACAAAGAAAAAGATTTTTAAAAAAAATTAAATTTCAAGAGCCATTTTCCACTACTTCACTTTTCTTTAAAACAATATTTAATTTAGATAGCTGGGAAAGCAGTTTTGATTCATTTACAGTTCAAGATCATTCAAAACAAATAGTGTCAAACATTTCATTTAGATGTAATAGCACAATTTGAAAAAAAATTAGCCTGAGGTTAAATGAACAATCCAAAAATGAATCTTAAAGCAATGCAATTAAACTAGTATTGTATAGGCAATTAGGGATGGTATTTATATGAAGACATTTAACTTATAGAAGTAATTTTTAGTTTACCCCATTGATATTTATGTTCAATTAACAGATTAGTTAAATATAGATTAGTTATTAAAAATAACTGACTTTAGGAAAATCTAATTAAAATCAATGTTAAAATGTTAAAAATTTGTTTACTAGTTTGTTGTTCCAATGGTTATCTTGTTACACACAAACATTTTAGACTAATATTAATGTATGGAAAACAGGAATATAATTGAATATTTCAGTATTTACTGAGTACATCATCTTAAAATTATATGTGGGAGCTACTATACATGTTTCTATTCTAGCCCTTATACTACACACGCTAAGTACAATTCATGAGTTACATATATCTCTGTGACACATTATGCTGCAGTTTCCATGGTGTGAAGCCCCCCCTAAGAGTCCTTACCAGAGCTCTGGTCATTTAATAAGACCACTCACTGAGGGCAGGGCCGACACTTCCATTTAGGTGACTTAGGCGGTCACCTAGGGCACCAGGATTTTGGGGGGAGGCATTTTGCCACTCTCAGTGGCAATTTGGCAGTGGGGGGTCCTTCCGCGCTCCAGGTCTTCAGCGGCAATTCGGCAGCGGGTGCTTCACTTGCTCCGGGACCTGCCGCCGAAGTGCCCCAAAGACCGGGAGCGCGGAAGGACCCCCTCCTAGGGCGCCAAAAACCCTGGCGCCACTCCTGACTGAGGGCAAGCTATTTAGGCCCAGAACATGAACTGTGTCATTTTAAACAAAATGAGCTGCCACTAGATTAAAAGTTCATCCAGAAAGAACCCAGCTTTAAACTATTATGTTAACACTTCTGGAACTCGAAAGGGTTATCTTATTAGATTCAAATATATTGGCAAACCTAATATGTTAGATTTCAGCTTTAAAATCTAACTGGTACCCTAGCAAATTCACCCCCTTTCTCTCTGAGCTCACAAGCTTGTCTCTCTCACCAACAGAATTGGTCCAGTAAAAGATATTACCTCACCCATCTTGTCTTTGTCATATTTTGGGACTGACACAGCTATTACCCTGCATATTACCAGTAGATGGCATTTAAGTTTATTACAAGTTGCTGTATCATCTCAACCCATGCTATCTGCAGTACTTGCATATCTTTTTTACAGGGGTACAGAATCTGAGGGGGCTGTTCCCTCAGACTAAATGCTAATTTAAACCTAGAATGAAATGGTGCATTTTCCTGAATTGAGTGGAATCAAGTATTTATTACCAGGGACAAACAAAGTCAGCCTGTTGTTGTTGAAAGATTATATCACACATTTTAGACAAGTGCTTCTTAAAATATTAGTGTTAGAAAGCCAGAAAGCATGTTTGATCATGCTGAGTGATAAGCATTCTCAATGTCTCTTGAAAGTCATGGAAACTTTGTACTAGTAGGATTGGATTATACAATTCCATCACTACTTCCCCCCCTTGTATTACCACTGACAGAAGCTCTCTGTTTCTTGAGAACATTTCTAGAATGCTACCAAATAATTCTTGTGCACTGACAGAATAACCTAACCTCATCCATTCATTGAGAGCATCGAACATAAGGTCCAGTGGAAGATCTGCCTTGCTGAAAGAATTGTTCAAAAAAATAAAAAGCAATGCTTCATTTTAAAGCTCATCCCTTATCCATGTCTCTTATTTTATAGACTTTTCTTGAAGGGCAAACCACTTTTTTGACAGTCCCTCTAATGATATTAAGTAACTGTTGAGAAAAAGTAAATTTTAGATGGTAACTCAAAGTCAGATCCTGTTTCTTTTTTAAGAAAAACAGGACACATACCCACACACAAAAAGGAGAAGAGAGAAGAAAAGTAGAAGTTAGGGAAAAGCATAGTTGGGATAAAATACAAACATGGTTTTACAGAAGTAGTTCGTGCGAGACCAACCTGATCTCCTTCATTGGAAGGTAACTGACTTTTGGACAAAGGAAATGCAATAGATCTAATCTACCTGGACTTCAGGAAGGCATTTGATACAGTTCCTCATGGGAAATTATTAATTACGTTGGAGAAGATTGGGATTAATATGAGAAATGAAAGGAGGATAAGGAACTGGTTAAAGGGGTGACCACAACAGGTCATGCTGAAAAGTGAACCGTGAGACTGGAGGGAAGTTATCAGTGGAGTCCCTCAGAGATCAGTTTTGAGACCAATGTTGTCATGGTATAATCTCCACTCTGAACCTTAACGTCCAAAAGATGGGGTACCAGCATGAATTCCTCCAAGCTCAGTCCCATCTTAGAACCTGTAACGCTGCCACCAACCAGGAATTCCAGTGCCTGGTACACTCTGGTCCCCCCAAAACCTTGCCCAGGGACCCCCAAGACCCAGACCCTCTGGATCTCAACACAAGGAAAGTAAACCCTTTCCCCCACAGTTGCCTCTCCCAGGCTTCCCCTCCCTGGGTTACCCTGGAAGATCACTGTGTGATTCAAACTCCTTGAAACACAAAACAGAGAGGACAATTCACCTTCCTCCTTCCTTCTCTTTCCCCCTCCCAGACTCTTCCTAAGAGAAAGTAATCCTGGCACAGAGAGAAATCAGCCTCTCTTTCCCTCTTCCCTCCTTTCTCCCCACCAATTCCCTGGTGAATCCAGACCCAGTCCCCTGGGGGCTCACCAGAATAAAAAAAACAATTAGGTTCTTAAACAAGAAAAGCTTTTAATTAAAGAAAGAAAAAACAGTAAAAATTATTATAAAATTATTATAAAAAAATTATTTGTAAATTTTTAAAAAATGGAATTGGTACAGGGTCTTTCAGCTATAGACACTGGGAACACCCTCCCAGCCCAAGTATACAAGTACAAATTAAAATCCTTTCAGCAAAAATACAAATTTGAACTCCTTTCAGCCAAATACACAATTTAACTCCTTTCAACCAAATGCACATTTGAACTTCTTCCAACCAAATACACATTTGCAAATAAGGAAAACAAACATAAGCCTAACTCGCTTTATCTACCTAGTACTCACTAGTCTGAACTTATAAGAGCCTGTATTGGAGAGACTGGAGAGAAACCTGGTTGCACATCTGCTCCCTCTGAGCCCCCAGAGTGAACAACAACCAAACACTAACAGCACAGCACAAAACTTCCCTTCCTCAAGATTTGAAAGTATCCTGTCCTCTGATTGGTCCTCTGGTCAGGTGACAGCCAGGGTCACTGTTCTTGTTAACCCTTTCCAGGCAAAGAGATATAAAGTACTTCTGTGCTATTAACTTTTCTTATCTGTTTATGACAAATGTTATTTAACATTTTTAGTAATGACCTTGGCAAAAAAGTGGAAGTTAATAAAATTTGCAGATGATACACACAAAGAAGATATGTATCACCTTGAAAACTGGAGTAACAGAAATGGGATGACATTTTATAGTGCAAAGTCATGCATTTAGGGAATAACAAGAATTTTTTTATAAGCTGGGGACATATCAGTTGGAAGCAACAGAGAGGAGAATGACCTGGGTGTACTAGTTGATCACAGGATGACTTAGAGACACAAATGTGATGCGGCCATGAAAAAGGCAAATCATAGAACATTAGGGTTGGAAGGGACCTCAGGAGGTCATGTAGTCCAACCTCCTGCTCAAAGCAGGGCTAATCCCCAGACAGATTTTTGCTCCAGTTCCCTAAATGCTCCCCTCAAGGATTGAACTCACAACTGTGGGTTTAGCAAGCCAATGCTCAAACCACTGAGCTCTCTCTCCCCCAAATGCAGTTCTGCGATGCAGATGAGGTATTTCCAGTAGAGACAGGGAATTGTTAGCACCATTACACAAGGCACTGGTGAGACCTCATCTAGATTACTGTGTACAGTTCTGGTATCCCATATTTAAGAAAAATGAATTCAAACTGGAAAAGGTGCAGAGAACGGTTACTAGGATGATCAGAGGAATGCACAAACTACCTTATGAGATGAGACTCAAAGAGCTTGGCTCGTTTAACCTAATCAAACAAAAACTGAGGGGAGGTATGATTGCTCTCTATAAATACATCAGAGGGATACATAGCAGGGGGAGGGAGGAGTTATTTAAGTGAAGCACCAATAGTGACACAAGAACAAATTGATAGAAATTGACCATCAGTAAGTTTAGGCTTGAAATAAGAGGAACATTTTTAACAATCAGAGGCGTGGCATTTTGGAATAGCCTTCAAACAGGAGCAGTGGGAGGAAAAACCTAACTGGCTTCAACACTGTTTACGGAGGGGATGGTACGATGAGATTGCCTCAAATGTCATGTAGCCGATCTGTGACTGCAAAAATCCCCAACGGCTAAAGATGGTGCACAAGATGGGGAGGGCTCGGAGTTAAAGATAATTCTTTCCCAGATGTCTGGCTGCTGGGTCTTGCCAACATGCTCAAGGTCTAACTGATCACCATATTTGGGGTCAGGAAAGAATTTTCCCCTGAGTCAGATTGGCAGAGACTGCAGTGGGGCATATCACCTTCCTCTGCAGCATGGGCACAGGTCACTTGCACGTTTAAACTAATAAAATGGTGGATATTCTGTAACTTGAAGTTTTTACATCATGATCTGAGGACTTCATTAACTCAGCCAGAGGTTATGGGTCTATTACAGGAGTGGGTGGGAGGTTCTGTGACCTGCAGCATGCAGGAGGTCAGAGTAGATGATCATGATGGTCCCTTCAAAGTCTATGAGTCATCTTCCAGTGACTCTTTAAATTTAATTACTGGAATCTATCCATTCAGACTAAGCAGTACACATTCATATTAATCCATGCAACTCCATGATGTTGCAAATGTCTACCAAAGTCAGATTGTTAAGGAACCATTTTTAGCATTTCACTGTTTCACAGCGAAGAGTTGCAAGGTTAGATTTGTCCTGGCTGGCTAAGCTGGACACAAATGAGACGGAAGGCAGAAAGAAAAAGATATTGGCCAAGAGATGGGTCATAGTAATAGGTACCTTAGGTTCCCATTTCAGGAGCCACTTACTCTTCATATCCACAATTTGAATTTATGTTTGTTAAATTATATTTTAGCCTTTTTTTTTTTTTTTTAAAGCCAGGGTCTTGTTTCTTCCCAAATGTGAATAAGGAAGTGCTCCATCTCAACATTTATTTCAATTTCTACAGGATCCACCTATATATCTTTGCGCTGTAGTTATTTTAAGTAGAATATTTATAAATAAAATGCAAAACTCATGCATTACAAAACATTAGCTCAACCACTACCCCACAAACAGAACAAGTCAAAATATTAACACTAATTATAATTCTATCCAACTACTATCAACTTTCAACTAGCCATTCTCTTTACCCCTTGACCTAAAGCCTCAGAGAGGAAAAAATGGAACAGACAACCAATAAGGTTTCCCATAAAATGAGACATTTTTCAAGGCCTTTTTTTAAAAATTGTTTCAGAACTTTTTTGAAAAATGCAGAAATGCATCTGTCTACATGTTCGTACCTCTGTCAGTTCTAAATAAAGGATAAATCTTAAAAAAAATCATGTTTCTATATTCTACAATTTATGAAATTTTAAATGTTTCTCACTTGTGGGTCTCTTTTTGCTCATATTTTTTTGTCTTGAAATCCATACACTTATGTGCTTTCACATCAATAATTGTGTACCAGAATTTGAAGACTGCCAAAGCATTAATGTTAAGTGAATTTGAAACTTTGCGTTATCTGCTGTTCTAAAGAATGATTATCATCATTCAGAAAAGCCAATCAGGAGCAACAACCAGTCTATTTCAGGGGGTGAAATCCAGTCCCCCTTGAAGTAAATCACGAAACTCCAGTTGGATCAATTTTTCACTACATGAAAGGACTAAAGTCTTCAAGCACTCAGGCATGAATTTAACTTAGGTGACTGTCAGATGGGGTCTTTACCTGAGAAAAGTTACTCCCATTCATAAGTGTAGGACTGTGATCTGAGTAAGCAACCTATTCAATTAGCATTAGAGACTGATGTCAGTCAATAACCAGTTTAAATGTAAGGCACATGAAAAAAAATTCCCAACCCCGTCCATCAGAAAATGCTGTTTCCTCAAAATTGACCTCTTCCTGTAATTGTTCAATATTCTGAAGTGACTTTTCCAAACAAACCAAGATATTTATTTTTTAGTGTTGATTAAAACCAAAACATTTTATTTTAACACTTCAACTAAAAATGTCATTAACTTGAAATGCCAATTCAAAATGAAAATTTGTATTTCAAATTGACCTTTTAAAACTCAACATTTTGATTCTAACTGACATTTTGTTTGAATTGGAAAAGTCAAAATGAAACATTTAGACATATCAAATGAAAACATTTTGGAACTCATTGTTCTGGAAAAAATGATATTTTTACTTTTCATCCATCATTTCGGATGAAAACAAAGGTTGAAATATAATAATTTCCCATAAAATGTAAATTCTATTTTCTACACAGGTCTATTTAAGTCTATTCAGAACAAGTTCTAATTTACAAATGAGACATGGCCTAACTGAATTATTAACTACCGTTTAAGCTCACATGCAACCACTAATATGTTACACACACTCACTATAGCCCAATAAATGCCTCCACTGTCAACGTAATAATCACACGCATATATATCAGAAAAACTCAACTGAGTGATGTGCAGGATCAGGCCCAAAAACTTGATAATTAGCTAATTAGTGGTTGAGAAACGATCATATGCTTGTTGCCATACAAGTGTCTAATATATAAAGCAGTTTCAGTGCAGCTGTAAACACAAAGATTTCAGGAATACAGTACCAAAAAAAAAATCAGACAAATCCTCAGCTGAACAACTGATACTACCTTCTGTCATTTTTCTTCCATTCATTCAGAGCACAACAATTAAGCATCACAGTGTAAACCAATATATGCTAACACATATATAATCATATTAATAATATGCCTGCATTATGTATAAGTATGCATTAAGCAAAATAGAATTAAGCACCGATATTATAGTAGTTAGATAGCCTAAACTGCCCTATATCTTTACTATAATCCTGCTCACTTAAGCAAAGTATCCCATATAACCTTGCATTAGCTCAAGTAAGCTTTGTCTTAAGTAGATAGTTGTCAAGACCAAGTCACAGGATTATTTGACCTACTTCTAGTGATGGTAATTCTTATAAACATGTACTGGAATGTCCCCAAGGAAGAGGACAACACATATGATTGTTCTACACTGGTACAAATTTAAGGAAATGCCTTCCTAACCTTTGGTATGTGGAACGCATGTGTTCAGAACAAAGAGATAAAGGATACACATGATACCAGAAATACACAGTAGAAAGATGATTGGTTAAATCTTGTTTCAGATGATATACGAAGTACCCTTTACATGTAAACAGGTAGGGTATAAAAAGATGACTGGAGGGGAGCACTTGGGGAGCACATCCTTTGCATAAGGTGAATGTAACAAAGCTGCAAGATGGCTTTCTGGAGACCAGTATCATATGGAACCTTTTTCCTGTACTATATTATTATTACTGGCTCACAGCAATAAACTTGACTGGTGTTTCTTATTTGGTCTCTTGGGTCTATTTCATAGCAAACCAAAGTGTGGTCTAACAACATATAAAGAAAAAGTGGATTTAGTAATCAATTATCGCATAGTTTAGCAGGGAAAAACAGAGATGTGACCACACTTTACTAGTTTGTCCTTTTGTCTGTGATTGTCCAGCTCTTAGCACAAGGTGTCTGATCTATGATTGGGGCTCCTGGGTGCTACAATAATACAAATAACAATAAATTTCTGAATAAAATTTGAAAGCATATAAAGGATTAATAAATTATTAGAAGTTATAAGTATATTACAGACATGAACAGAGTGTTACCAATGGTTATAAGCACAAGGGTAAATTATTAGCAGCCATGATTATAAGCATACTATTGATCTGTTGGATCCTAACAATTGATAAACATCATTTATTAACCCTTTATAAATTATCTGTTAAAATGTACCCTTAATGTGATGCTATATAACATGAACTTGGGGCAACAAATATGACAATATCCAGCAATATCCTGAACACACCTTACTAAATTAAGTTAAACATCTTTGAAGTCTATTGTAGTAAGTTAATGGTTTACGTATCTTTGTGGGACAGAGACTGTATGTAAATCCATGGGGGAGGGAGACACAGCCTTCCAGGAACTAAGAACAGCATATGGTGATTGGGTAAATACACACAGGTTGTAATTCCTCTCAAAAAAGGCACCATCACCTGGAGAAGCCTACATATACTGGTTTGATCTGGATTCTCCATTTGCCAACAGACAAAGAAAGGACTTCTAGTTAAATACTCTGAATTTATACTGACTCAGGGCCTTCTTTCTAATCCAGCAAAGTCACAGGACCTCCAGTCCACAGAAGGCCCCAATCCTTGGGGAAGAATTGGAAGAATTTTTGCCTACAGAGGTCCCACAAGCCTAGGTTCTTGTTACATAAGACCAGCCATACTGGGACAGGCCAAAGGTCCGTCTATCCCAGTATTCCGTCTTCCGACTGTGGCCAATGCCAGGTGCCCCAGATGGAATGAACAAAACAGGTATCATCAAATGATCCATCCCATCACTCATTCCCAGCTTCTGGCAAACAAAGACTATGGACACCATTGCTGCCCATCCTGACTAATAGCCATTAATGGACCAATCCTCCATTAATTTATCTAGTTATTTTTTGAACCCTGTTATAGCCTTGGACTTCACAATATTCTCTGGCAAGGAGTTCCACAGGTTGACTGTGCATTGTGTGAAAAAATATTTCCTTTTGTTTGTTTTAAGCCTGCTGCCTATTAATTTCATTTGGTGACCCCCAGTTCTTGTGTTATGAGGAGTAAATAATACTTCCTTATTTACTTTCTCAATGCCAGTCATGATTTAACAAACCTCTATCATATCCCCCCATAGTCATCCCTTTTCCAAGCTGAAAAGTCCCAGTCTTATTAATCTCTCCTCATATGGCAGCTGTTCCATACCCCTAATCACTTGTTACCCTTTTCTAACCTTTTCCCATTAAAAATATCTTTTTTTGATATTATGTGACCACATCTGCCTCTGCTCTGGGCAAAAGACTGTTATATACTTGAAACCGCAGGAACACTCTTGTATGGGAGTTTTGAAGGACTGCCCACCTGCCAGAGCCATTGCTGGAATTGGGCAGCTTATTACCATGCACACAGGTTCTTTTATTGTTTCTAATATATTTTATCTGTAATGTTTTTACCTCAAGAATAAACTGTTCTTGCTTAGAAAGAGCCATGTGGTAACTTATACTTGTGGCAATTACAGTGTGTGCCACTTGTGAAGAAAAGGCAAATGAAGCTTCCTTAGGCAGATTGTCTTTTGCTGGGGATAGCACAGTATAGTCAGGGGACTGTTCAGTCTAGAAATACCCTGGTCAGAAGAGAAACAGACATGTATCTCAATCCAAGACAGACAAGGCTGGGGAGCCAGAAGCCTAGAATAGGTAACCTTAAAAATGTTTTAAACTTGCATACAAAATTGTAATTTTTTTGTACAGCTGTAAATGTTGTATTCTAGTAACCTGATCCCAGAAAGACTTACACATGTGCTGAACTTCATGAACCATAATAGTCCTATTGATTTCACTGGGACTACTAACCATGCATAAAATTAAGAATGTGCTTCAGTCTCTGCCAGTTCAAGATCTAGGTCCTTCAGCAAAACCCAGTTGTTTTCATAAACCAGTGGTTTTCTAATTAAACTTATCTAATTCAAATTATCATAAATTGAATCAAGACCCAAGAACCTGTACCGTTGACAAAGCTTTCCAAGTATAAACCCTGATATACTCTTGAAAGGGATCTCAACAAAGAGATGATAATTTTCCAACTGACCAATCAGCAATTAATGAGGCTTTGGCTAAGGGAGTGTGACAGGGAAGGATAAAGAATTCCTCTTTTCATAGAATCATACAACTGGAAGGGACCTTGAGAGGTCATCTAGTCCAGTTCCATGCACTCGTGGCAGGACTAATTATCTAGACTATCCCTAACAGGTGTTTGTCTAACCTGCTCTTAAAAATCTCCAATGATGGAGATTCCACAGCCTCCCTTGGCAATTTATTCCAATGCTTAATCACCCTGACAGTTAGAAAGTTTTTCCTAATGTCCAACCTAAACCTCCCTTACTGTAATTTAAGCCCATTGCTTCTTGTACTATCCTCAGAGGTTAAGACACACACTTTTTCTTCCTCCTCCTTGTAACAACCTTTTAAGTACTTGACAACTTATGTCCCCTCTCAGTCTTCTCTTTTCCATACTAAACAAACCCAATTTTTCAATCTTCCCTCATAGGTCATGTTTTCTAGACTTTTAATCATTTTTGTTGTTCTTCTCTGGACTCTCTCCAATTTCTCTATATCCTTCCTGAAATGTGGCACCCAGAACTGGACACAATACTTCAGTTGAGGCCTAACTGGAGCAGAAGAATTATTTCTTGTGTCTTGCTTACAACAGTACAGCTAATACATCCCAGAAGTATGTTTGCTTTTTTTGCAACCATGCTACACTATTGACTCATATTTAGCTTGTGCTCCACTATGACCTCAGATCTCTTTCCTGCAATATTCCTTCCTAGGCAGTCATTTCCCATTTTGTATGTGTGCAACTGATTGTTCCTTCCTAACTGCAGTTCTTTGCATTTGTCCTTATTGAATTTAATCCTATTTACTTCAGACCATTTCTCTAGTTTGTCCAGATCAATTTGAATTTTAATCTTATTCTCCAAAGCACTTGCAACTCTTCCCAGCTTCGTATAATCCACAAACTTTATAAGTGTACTCTCTATGCCATTATCTAAATCATTGATGAAGATATTGAATAGAACTGGACCCAGAACTGATCCCCGAGGGTTCCCACTCATTATGCCCCTCTGGCATGACTGTGAACCACTGATAACTACTCTCTGGGAATGGTTTCCCAACAAGTTTTGCACCCACATTATTGTAGCTTGCATTTCCCTAGTTTGTTTACGAAAAGGTCATGTGAGACAGTATCAAAAGTTTTACTAAAGTCAATATATACCATGTTTACTGCTTCCCCCGTCCACAAGACTTGTTACCCTGTCAAAGAAAGCTATCATGTTGGTTTGACATGATTTATTTTTGACAAATCTATACTGATTGTTACTTATCACCTTATTATCTTCTAGATGTTTGCAATCTGATTGCTTAATTATTTGCTCCATTATCTTTCCGGGTACAGAAGTTAAGCTGACTGGTCTGTAATTTCCTGGGTTGTCTTTATATCACTTTTTAGAGATGGACACTCTATCTGCCCTTTTCCAGTTCTCTGGAAACTCTCCTGCCTTCCATGACTTCTCAAAGATAATCGCTAATGGCTCAGATATCTCCTCAATCAGCTCCTTGAGTATTCTAGGAAGCATTTCACCAGGCCGTGGTGACTTGAAGACATCTAATTTGTTCAAGCAATTTTTAACATGTTCTTTACCCATTTTAGCCTCTTCTGACCCTACCTCATTTTTACTGACATTCATTATGGTAAATGGTCCAATCACCATCAAAATTCTTACTGAAAACCAAAACAAAAAAGTCATTAAGCACATCTGCCATTTCCACAATTTCTATTATTATTTCTCCCCACTCATTGAGTAATGGGCCTACCCTGTCCTTGGTCTTCCTCTTGCTTCTAATGTATTTGTAGAATGTTTACTTGTTACCCTTTATGTCTCTGGCTAGTTTGATCTTGTTTTGTGCCTTGGCCTTTCCAATTTTGTCCCTACATACTTGTGTTATTTATTTATTTTCATCCTTTGTAATTTTTCTTAGCTTCCCCTTTTTGTAGGACTCTTGTTTGATTTTTAGATCATCAAAGACCTCCTGGTTAAGCCAGGGTCATCTCTTGACATACTTCCTATCTTTTCTACACAGTGGGATAATTTGCTTTTGTGCCCTTAATAATGTCTCTTTGAAAAATTACCATCTTTATTGTTTTTCCCCTTAGACTTGCTTCCCATGGGATCTTACCTACCAATTCCCTGAGTTTTCTAAAGTCTGCCTTCTTGAAATACACTGTCTTTATTTTGCTCTTCTCCCTCCTACCATTTCTTAGAATCATTAACTCTATCATTTCATGATCACTTTCACCCAAGCTGCTTTCCACTATCAAATTCTCAACCAGTTCCTCCCTCTTTGTCAAAATCAAATCAAGAACAGCCTCTCCCCAGTAGCCGTCTCCACCTTTTGAAATAAAAAATTGTCTCTAATACATTCCAAAACCTTATTGGATAATCTGTGCCATGCTGTGCTATTTTCACCAACAGATATCTCAGGTAGTTGAAGTCCCCCCCCCAACCAAGTCCTGTGCTTTGGATGATTGTTAGCTGTTTAAAAAAAGCCTCATCCACCTCTTCTTCCTGGTTAGGTGGTCTATAGCAGACCCCTACCATGAAACTACCCTTGTTTTTACCCCTTTTATCTTTACCCAGAGACTTTCAACAAGTCTGGCTCCTATTTCCATCTCAATTTCAGTCCAAGTGTATACATTTTAAATATATAAGGCAACATCTCCTTTTTTTCTCTGCTAGCCCTTCCTGCGTGAACTGTATCCTTCTATACCAATATTCCAGTCATGTGTATTATCCCATCAGGTCTCTGGGATGCCAACTATGTCATAGTTGTGTTTATTTACTAGCATTTTGAGTTCTTCCTGCTTATTCCTCATACTTCTTACATTAGTATACAGACATCTAAGATTCTGATTTGATTTCCCCCTCACATGCCTCCAGAAGACTCATTCATCATTGCAATGTACAAACTGACAATTTGATAGACCAACCATACACAGGTGTTACATGAGGAGGAAAAGGAAAGTGCCCCCAAATTACTCTTAAATGGTGGCTGAGAGCAAGAACTTCCTCATTTAGGTGTTTTGATAGGAATGGAGAATAGAGCAGTAGGTGTCTGGATACTCAGTGTACAAGGGAGTATACAGCTCTGAAGAGGAGAGGGAATAGAGAATGAGAACTAATTTTAAATCAGGGAAGATAATTATGAATTATTAAGATCAAAGTCCACTTTGATGTTATATATCTTAAAGTCTACATGTAAAATTCACTAAGATGCCTAAATACCTTTGAGGATCTGAACCTAACACCTATTGATTTCAATAGGAGTAAGGAGCCTAATAACTTTGGTGATTTTAGCAGTTGGGCCCAGATCCCCAGAGAAGGATTTGATATCAAGAATGAAACAGTGATTGGAAGGCAGGGAGGTCATTGAATCTTCCCACTGAAACAGAGGGGTCCATGGCCTTAAAAAGCTTGAGAAGCCCCGGAAAAACATATGCCTTATGGATCAGGACAAGAATATTCAGCAAATGTGTTAAAAAAAAAAACCCTCCAGTTTTGAGACTACCACAATGCTGAGAGAGCAAGAAACACAAAACTAAGTATCTGAGACTCATATGCCATAAAAACAAATGGGTCTCATATATGACATGAGAGAGACTTATAGAGCTGATAGGAGAATAGCAGACATCAACCTTTTTTCATTATTATTTTTTGGCCATAGTTATTTCTTAAGGAAGTAAGAAGGCACTATTTGCCTATCCATTGGGAATGGCTTGAAAACCAGCTTGAATCCTTGAGACACTGAGATTTCCAATTTTTCAGTACAAATGTAAGGCAAATATAATGTACCATAGAAGGAAAAGATTTGAAGTGGCCAAAATTAAGATGAGCACTCAACAAGCCATAGCATCTAGGGGCTTACAAAGATGGAAGATATTTTGGCATTCACTCTGCTTCTTTGTGCCTCCCTGAACCACAGTTTAGGTCAGGGAGGCGGTATCTCATCACTTACACTCTACTTTTGACCTGTCTCCCTTTGTCCGAGCCTGCATTTCAGCACATCTCCCTGACATTTCTTGCCAGATGTTTCACCATCAACTTAAACTTATTATGAGAAAAAACTAAACTAATTTTTCCTCTGAAATGGTCTCCATTTTCCTCATTCTCTGTCACTGCTGACACCACCACTATTTTTCCTCTTAGTCCAGTAACCTAAGATTCATCTTCAACTCCTATTTCTCTCCTACCTCACACAGCCATGCTGTTTCCATATCTTGCCTCTTTTCCCTCTAGGACATTTCTAAGATTTGTTCTTCTCTTCCTGCCCAGCCAACCAGAATTCTCAGGAATAAAGAGGAGGTGATTACAGCCCTAATTACCTCATCTGCATTATTGCTGCTTCCTTCTCTTCCCTTCCCTAATACTTATATCACACTAGTCTCCTATATTCAAATAGTTAAACTGAGTGGTAGCTTGAGCAAGGGACTGAAGGGCATTTTGGGAAATCCCATGCCAATACTGTCAATCAAAATGCTCAAAATTCATGAGTCAAAACCATGTATTTTTAAAATATCAATTTTGGATTCCCTTTGTTTACTTTTTTAATCCTTTAGGGTACACTGGGGTCATATTTTAATACTTCTCTCTACAACTCTAAGAGCTAGAAAATTACTTTAAAAAAGCTGAAGCAGATTGTCATATTTACAGAGGCTGAAGCTTGAAATAAAACAACAATTATCATGAGATGCGTGAGAAAAAAAAACATAATTAGCAACATTGCCATACTTTTTTTTTTACAATTACAATACTAAAAAAAATGCAAAAATGTATATTAAAAAATGTGACCAAAATTTTCAAAAGTGATGCGTGATTTGGGGTATCTATCTTGAGATACCTTTACAGAGGATTCACTTTCAGAGAGACTCAGAGATTCAAAATCACTAGTTACTTGAAAAATCTTGGCCTGTATATATTTGATTATATCCCTTTCTGCTACCCTCCATACATTGCTTGGCATCTTAATCCCTGCCTCAAAGAATTTTCAATGTATTTGCCCCTATATACAGCACTCAGTACATTAAGGTTGTTGATTGTTACTTTAATATAAATATATAATATTAATAAGTATGGTGAACAGTAGGTCCCCGAAGTCCTGTCACACGGTTGAAAATAACTTCTCCACTATCACAAGGCAACACTAATATCTTAAGTGTGGTGTCCAAAGGTACACTGAGATGCACTGTGCAGTACATCAAGCTCTACAGGAGATGCACAGCGAGAAAGAGAAAGAGAGATGGACAAGTGCTAGAGAAATTGAAAAATCACACAACCCCACCACGTTTCAACAGTGAACCAGATGTCTTACTTAAGCACATTTAACCGTTATGCTGCAAGGGAAAAAAAAATCACTGCATACAGTTCAAATCTAGTGGTGATTAACTTACTTGCTTTTTTCCTTTCAATGTGGTAAACAGAATGACACATCCAGGTAATATATGCTGCTGTCACCAAGCTGGGTTATAGCCAGAAAACATTAAGCAAAAACATATTTTGCTTTCATTTAGAATTTGCCCTCGTGTTTCCTTAGCAATATTACATTTTAAACAAAATAAATAGCTACGATTAAGGAAGAAATGGTTTGTTTAATTTAGTTTTAACTCTGATTATTCTTTTCTTCTATTACATAAACTTTGCTCAGTCAAAATTTGCAAGAATATTTACTGTATGTTTCCCAACTAAGATAGTTTTTCTTTCTGCATGGTTATATTACTGTTAAAAAATTGTGGATGAAGAAAGCATAGACACACAAGTATGTATGGTTGAAACTGTAAACAAAAAGCTCCTGTTTGGCAGAGTGTCTACATCTGATATATTCCAACCTCTACTAATATGATCATATGCTGCAGTCTTTACACAGTTACTCTGTGATAATGTGAAATACTGAGCAAAATCCTACAACAGCACTGGACATTGAGACAGCACTATATTCTGTATAGTAATATGTATACATATGTGTGCATTTATTTAGCTTAGTTGGAAATAGGGATGTACCTTAACCTCAAATTGTTAATCAAGATCCCACTTAGAACTTTGCCCTAATTTCACTTCAATTTAGATCCAGGGTTCTGAATCAGACCATTACAGGTATAAGTTACAAACAGAAACTTTGAATCCAGACCCAAATGTAAATTCTTTCAAATATTGAAGATGGTATCCATGATAAGCAGGAAAATATCTGTGTTAAGCTACATATACTGTACATAGACTAGTAAACCTATTTTAGAAAAACATTAGACAATAGTTCTTCCAAATTGCTGCTGATTATTACCACTTATGAAGTATCCCATCTGAATATTGTTAATTTCACAGAGAGTGGATTTTAAATTTTGAAAACAAAGACAATTATAGCCTATTAGTAGGATATCTGGTAGCACCTGTAACAGTTAAAGCTGAAACTCAATTACCATTATAACACCCTCTTTTTATATGCTAATAATGCTCTTAAAAGTTCATCTTTAGGCAGAAATTTTCCATGCATGGTCAAATCCTTTTGCAAAGATTTGAGTTATGGAAGAGCGGAAGAAAAAAAATCATAAAAAATTCTGTGCAGCCTCTTCTGAACAGAACTCTAGTAACAATGATTGACATCTGATATTTAAAACTGTCCAAAGACAAAACCCTCAGTAAGCATATGTACTTGTGCTTGATTTTTGGTGGAAGTTCTATATATAAGTGTGAGAATATGCCATCTCATAAATAATATAAAAAGGGAAACAAGGATAGACTCTAAAGAGAATTTAATACTTACCATCTAAAATACAAGGAGCTACAGCAATCCAATGCTGCCAAATTGAAGTGGTTGTTCAGCTGAAAGGCATGGGGGAGGGTAACTTTCTATAAAAGCACAACTCTGCAGCTCTGGAGAGTTTATAGAAACCAGGTGGTTATGATGAATGGTGTTTTTATAATATATATGACTGACAATAATTGTTTTTGAGCATGCTCAATGATTTTTTTTCTGAGGCATTAGAAGAATGTAGTGAAATTCTTATCCATTTTGTGATATTACTGTTCTCTTTTATCTGATCAGGGACATGGGGCTGCTGGTCTTAGGCTGCTATTAGGATAATTTACATGAAAGAAGCTTCAAGTATGTAATTGAAAGACACATAATAAACTTCTCAAATTGATTTAATATTAGTGATAGAAGGAAAATTCAGTTCAAAGGGGCATCAAACTCATAAATCCTTCTCTTCTAAGGGCTGTCTGCAACTTCTGCTACCATTTTACAATGCTCTGCTAATTCTGTAGTTTCATTTGATAATAAAGAAACTAATCATCAGCTGGGGCAAATCAGTGCCACTTCAGTGAAGTCAATGAGCTATGCTGCTTTACATTAATTTAGATCCTGTTCCAAAGCTTCTACCATATTCTGTTGTGAATACATAGCCAACACAATGTAATGCAGCAGAATCCCCACCCAAACAGCGGCAGGAAAGAAATAAAGTTACCCATCCCCATCAAATTCATCTAAATTAGGTGTACATTTCAAAACCATATCCCTTATTCTTCATACTGATCCACATAGCCTGCTCTTGTGCACACCTGAAGATCCAGTGAAGCTAATGGTGCTCTAGACAGATGCTGTAATCTGCCTCTTCAGGCTAGCATGAGGTACTAGTACCCTAATTAGGACTATTTACATGCTAACATTATTAAGTACCTGCCTTTTTTTTTCTTCTTTCCTTACAACAGAAACCAAGGAAAGCAAGTATAAACAAATGACATGTATGCAACATTACAATTGCACAGTAAAACTCACAAAAAATCAGGAAACTCTGAAGTTTAAGATTCCTGCTGCAATGTTAGTTCAGCAGCATTGCACATATCAGGAGCCACTTTACTCATTAAATGTGTAGCTTTATATATTATTATTTAAGCCATAAAACATATGGTATGAAATATGGAGGATGTCATCATTGCTAGTGGAGCCTTAACTTTTACATTCCTGATTCTTTGAGCCTGATTCTCATTTACATTTAGTGTAAACAAGAACCTGTTCCTTTGTGGTTTTAACTATCTAACTTAAGGATATTTTAATACAGAATTGGAGGGGGGGAGTTTTGTGGTAGGGGTTGCGGGGAGAAAGGGGTCAGCAGGGTCAGATTTAGTCTACTAATTCAATTATGATCAGATTTCCCATAGAATAATATTGGAAACATTATTCAGACATGATATTTGGCTTCAGGAAAGAGGAGTTTTAATTATCTCACTGTCATGTACAACGATAGTGCATAATTTACAAACCTGAGTCACAGCCATATTTTTAATTCAGTTATAATATATTTGTTCCCAATATTTGAGTTAGTAGAGTTCAGATAGTAAGGTGTTGCAGGACCTAGGGCTAAATTACCATTTTTGCTCTAGCCCCTTATCATCTGCTGTCATCACATAGCCATCATCAATACTGCTGTCAGAAATGACACCAGAATCTGCAGCAACAGTAGTGGGAGTATGGGCCTGAGCCAACTGTAGAGGAAGGTCTACGTGTTCACCTTTATAAATGTCAGAACTTGCATACTTTTAGTATTAAGACTTGCTTGACAGTTCTGGCACCATCAGCGATGGATCCAGCAATTTTAAAAGCAGGGAGAAGCTTAAATTCCTAGCTGCCCTTAAAGTTGAGCCAGGCTTGATAATGTGTTTCTAGAGTTTACCCATCAAGATGAATATTTCCATATACCCTGTAGTCTACTATTATCCAAACTAGCTTCTACCAAATAAGACACTCAAAATATTTCTGTTGTCGTGGGATGGTTATTGGGACCCAGGGTTGTGAGTTCAATCTTTGAGGGGACCACTTAGGGATCTAGCAGCAAAAATCAGTACTTGGTCCTGCTTTAGTGAAGGCAGGGGGCTGGACTTGATGACCTTTTGAGGTCCCTTCCAGTTCTAGGAGATGTTGATTACGGATTGCTCTCGCCCCTCGCTCCACCGATATGGCCACCAGGTGCCCGTTATCTACCGGGTAATGAGCGTTAGGGTAGGGCGGAGGTTCGATCACTGGATGCCCTCGGGGGGGGGGTGACAAGTGCCCAAGGGTAGTGACGGGGATAACGCAAGCAATCAGTCGTAGGGTTAAAAAATTGAGGGTTTATTAAATGAGTCACAGATAAGGATAAGGGACAACACGATTAGTTACAACTTGGGCTTATAATATAATACTAGAACAAATAATACAAATACCACAATTACAAATAGAAGCTGGCCCTGGTACTTTTCTAAGTCCCAGTAATTATGCAGGTTGTTCCAGGGGTTAGTAACAGTGATATTGGTGCTATTAGTAACCATAAATGCAGCAACTAGTCTCACTAAACACAAATTGTGAGGCTCGACTGGTCCCCCTTGCTTTCAAGGTTTCCTGGTCAACGGGTTTCCCCTAGCAGGAGCCTTGTGGCGGCTGGAATCAGTCTTTGCCTCTTATCTATTAGCACAGTTATACTTAACAGCTAATTCTACTTACACATACAAACCACAAAAGTTTCATTACGGCCGGCAAGCGGTTAGGCTTCAGGAAACGCGTGAGCCGAGAGAGATCTTCAGGTTGATCAGGCCTGGGTACGGTTCGACGGGAATTCGAGTTCTCTCCGCCCGTCCCCGGGAGGGGGCCGGCAATTTATAGTGAGTTTTTCGTCATAATTTATAATAAGCCAATTGCGGGGTCGCGAGTGGCTCATGCCCATACAAGGCAATCGGGCCCCAGTATCCCTACCCAGGAAGCAACCGTCGTGGGGGAACTTCGTCCCTCCAGGCCGGCCGACCACAAGCTTGCTCTTTCCTGTTACAAGTTCTGCTTTCTGAGCAGCTACGTGACCAGTGGCAGTTCTGGGGGCTGGGGGAAAAATCCGTTGGGGGGTGGAGGCCGGAGCACCCGTTGCCTGGCCCTGGGGCCCCAACTTGGGGGTCTAACAGGAGATAGGTATATCTCCAATTATTATTATTTATTATTTGACTGACAACCTTAATTCAAAATCTGGAAGCTCTAAATTCCAATATTTAGAAAGAGAGAGAAATGGTGGAGTTAGATGTATAAAAGTGGAGAGTTAGGCTTCAGGAACTGGGATCCTAATTCCTCCTTCAGTTGTACATGTATAAATCAGAAGCAACTTCAGCAATAGCAATAGAGTTAGGTATATCTCCAATTATTTATCTATCTCCTAGAACTGGAAGAGACCTTAAAAGATCATTGAGTCCAGCCCCCTGCCTTCACTAGCAGGACCAAGTACTGATTTTTGCCCCAGATCCCTAAGTGGCCCCCTCAAGGATTGAATTCATAACCCTGGGTTTAGCAAGCCAATGCTCAAACCACTGAGCTATCCCTCTCCTCCACATACATGAGTGTATAAATATGTGAGAGGAGAACCAGCCCCAGGATATACTGTATTTTTTATTTTATTATTAATATAAGGTGATAATCACCCTAGTACAGAAGGCCTATACAATGTTCTGTGCAAAGCCTTGTTAGTGGATAGGTTTGTTTGTCAGCCTGAGATAGAATTTTGGGTTTGACTTTTTGATACTCTTACATCTTCTACTAATATGTGTGAACAGATGACAAAGACACCGTGTGTGTTGCTTCTGCCTGGCTAGAGGGGTTTGTTAGTATAATGGGAAGAGATAAGTGATAGTGCAGTTAGAGCTGGGGCATGGTGGGAGTATAATATATGACCATACACTGAAAGGCTGCCTCAACTCCTATCTCAAGGCAAGGTCAAGCAACCAGTTGGGCTGGGCTGGGCAGGGCAGGGCAGGGCAGGGCAGGGCAGGGCGGGAGGGTGGGTTAGGAGCAAGGTATAAAACACTACAAGGCCAAATAAATGTCTGTCCCTGACCATAGCACAACCTCACTCCTCACCCCTCACGTGGGATACAAAAGAGGTGGGACAAAAACCCCAAAACAACCCCCCAAAATGGAACATGACCATAAATTGTAAGGAGTGGGATGGTGGGAGTGCAGTGCAGATATATTTGGGCCTGATAAGAAGGCGGAAGTGGGAATGGGGACACAAGCAAGGATCTGCTGCATCAGAGCTGGGAAGCGGGACACAGGGTAACTGCTCTGCAGCATCAGAGCTGGGAATGGAATACTGGGAAACAGACTCTGCCGGCATGTAGAACTATGGATAAGCTTGCTTGGAACTAACCCCAATAAACTTTGCATGGCCCGTACTTTGGACTTCTGATCTGTTTTCTGTTTACTTGACAAGAACCAGGGGAGAGGGTGAAGGGAAAGCTTTCTAACAAGCCTCGCTTAGTCCTCTAACACAGAAGTACTTAGGACCATATTTTGTCCCTCTGCATTTTGGTGAATTTCACTTATACCCTTCATATTTTGAGTATTACCACTGTTGAGATTCAAATGAGGAACCTCAGAGTCCCTAGGCAGCATCTCTATGATGGGAGCCAAAAGCCTCCTCCTGAAACTATGTAATATTAGAAGTGGACTGACAGAGTAATGTTTGGCTTTGCATTAGGTTTGAGATAGGTTTTCAATATATCAAATTACATTAGATCTTGTGTGTTAGAATTCAGATATGATGGCTCACGTTTTATGAGCTGTTTTTTGTGACATTTTGGCCATATTAAAGCCAGCACTAATTTTAAGGCTTTTTTATAAAATTCTGCAGAGATACCTCTCAAATCTGGACATAACTCAGAAACAGAACAACAGGGGAGGGTTCAGATTCATGAATTCAAATCTGAATCGCAAAGTGGTACACATTTATGTCCCAGCTTTGGACCTATTATAGCAGGAGATTTCCCAGCTGACATTTCTCTTTAAGTACTTTACTTGACAATGCCTCCATCACCACAGCCTCGGAGCTGGGAAGATTCTGTCAGGAGCAACAGGAGAAAGAAGGTCCTGGGGGTTCTTTTAAGGATTGCCTTCTTCCCCTTTCTCCTCCTCATGAGCGCACACCCTCCTCCTCCTAAAGCTTATGAGGAAGCTATTTTGGGTACGGACGGTTCCTGTCTGATTGGCTGAATTGATGGATGCAGCAAAAGCCCACTGGACCCTGCACACTCAAGAGGATGAGTTAAAAACCCTCTGTCCTGCCTCAGGAGCCATTCTGTGCCCAGAAGCATCAGCACATGCCCTGCCTCTCTCTCTTGCTCTCCCTCCACCCCTCCCCCAGTTCATTTTAGGATTAGAATAGGGCTGGGTTTCTGGGCTTTACTGAGGGCATTATGCTCATCACTTTCTGGGGCTGAGAAGGAATTTCTCTGTCACCATCAGACTGGCTTTGGCAGGGTAGATTGTTTCAGCTTCTTCTCAGCAACTCAGGGAACCAGGTTGTACAATTTATTTAGTCACAATTTGGCAAGTGTCTAGTGCAGGTATTCATTGAATAGAGGGTCTGGTTCACTGATAAACTGGAACTGGAAGTAGGATTAGGGGAGAGCATCCACTAAAGAAGGAGGGGAATGGGCTTGAAGCTCCTAATGTCTGGTACAGCAAGATGTCACCTTTCCCCCTCACCCTTGTATGAGGGGAGGGTAGTGGCAGTGGTTCCAGCATCAGTTCTGTGATTATGTTAACAGTGTGTGTGTTTGGGGGTGAGGGGAGGTGGTTGAGGAATGAGGCTAACAGCAGCCCTCTCTCCTTGGTGGTATGGATTACAGAACGAAAGTTGTCTTGCACTGGACAAGTTATTGGTGCGAAGTTCCTCCATGCATAGGTGTTATCCATTTAATCTTATTTGCATGCTGCATGATAAGGATTCACAGAACTCTACAAAAGAGGAAGCAGACAGCCCCTTCCCAGAAGAGCTTATAGTTTCTGCATGTATATTGAATTGGCACTAGAATATATCTATGACCGTCACTCTGGTCAGCATCAGAATTTTCTAGCAGAGCATACACACTTTGGCTCCAATCCTGTAAATATGAACATATGTGAGTAACTTTACATACATGTAAAAGCAGCAAAGAATCCTGTGGCACCTTATAGACTAACAGAGGTTTTGGAGCATGAGCTTTCATAGGTGAATACCTACTTCGTCAGATTCATGTACATATATACAAAGTAGGTATTCACCTACAAAAGTTCATGCTCCAAAACCTCTGTTAGTCTATAAGGTGCCATAGGATTCTTTGCTGCTTTTACAGATCCAGACTAACACAGCTACCCCTCTGATACTTTACATATATGAATAACCCCATTGAGTTTAATTCAACTATTTATGTACATAAGGTTCTAGAACAGAGGTTCTCAAACTGTGGGCCGCAAGTTCCATTCGGGTGATCCTCAGATAGTTCCCTCTAAGGTGCGTGCCTGGGCAGCTGCACACAAGAGAATGAAAGGCCGGCCGGCCACCTACCTAATTAGTGGAGCCGCGCAGGCATGGCTTCACTAATTAGGTGCCTGGACCCTGGAGAAGATGCACATGAAAGGTGAGGTGGTGGCCTTGGAGGTAATAGGAGGTAAGTGGGAGGGGGCAGTTGGGTGAGAGGAGCTAACATGCCCCCAGAGAATAATGGGAAGAGCTGAGTGTTCAGTACTTTTGGAAATCAGGCAATAGATGTTTGTTCATAGCACCATTAGGTATTGTGTCTTCTCTCTCTCTGGTTCTTGAATTGATTTATACAAAAAAATATGTATTGCAAAGTCTGAGACAGTCTCATATGTACAGAAAAGCAAGCCTCACATAGAGGACAAAATACCTTATTTCCCTTTTACTGAAATCTGATGAGAAACGGTTGAAAAATTGGAATTATTTTCCACGTTTTTGACTAATAAACTCAAAACTAAAAATGTTTTGAAAACAATATGGTGAAATGAAAATATTTAATTTCCCCATGCTTGTCTTCTCCCTTTTACATCCCCCATCTTTTCCGGTAGGGGGGAAAAGGGCTAATAAGGGAGAGAAAAAGGGTACCCAATATCTGCCCTCCTCATTTTTTCTGTAAATTTTAAGCAAATGATTTTTTTTATTTTTATTTTTTTGCATTTTGAACCAATTCAAAGTTATTATTTTTTTTGGTTGGTGGGGTGGTTTAAATTGTTTTATGGGAAATATAGGAAATTTCAAACAAATACTTCAATGAAAAATGTTCAGCCAGACCTAGATGTGATTTTTATATTACTCTCAAATCTTGTAAGCAGTATGAAATATGGTTAGTCAGAAATACCTCCTAGAAGAGTGGGACATTTTAATCCTCTTTAACTATTGTTTCTTCCACAGACATTGGATAAGCCTTATTTTATTTGGTCTCGTTTTGTTTTATCTGCTCTTGCTTTGTTCTGTTTTGCATTGCTCAGGTTATTTTGGAATATCTTAATTAAATCTGCATGGAGTTATACCTACGTCATATATTTTCTCCTTTCCTATCAATGAATATGGAGAATAGGCCAAGACTGAATATTTCTGCTGTGGAAAGTTCTGACCTATGCTGTGGTGGGAGTAATATCTACAGTCTGAAGGGGGGGAAATGTATGTTAGACAAATATAAGTTATTTTGCCCTTTGACTAATATAAAATTTTCTAGCTCATATATAATTAACATTTTATTGTTTGTTACTCTTATATGGAAAATTCAATAAAACTTAATTAAAAATAAAGAATGCAGGGCCATAAAACTAGATTTGAAACAAATATGTAATCTCAGGGACACATTCTGTAAACTTGTATTCAAATGACTTATAATTAAGGCAAGAATAGAAATATTAAAATTGGGACTTTTTTCTTTTGCTTATCCTATGTAATATTAAGTTAAGAGATACTTTATTAGTTCAACAACTGGAAATGGTGAAATTGATGAGTAAGTGATATTCTAAAAGATTGTGAAAGATTAAAAACTGAATCTACCTAAGGAGAAAAAAATTAGTTAAAAAGAACAATTGCATAAATGACGGTATTCCAATATCATCCCTATAAAAGCTATCAGAGATGAATCAGTAATATGCACATTTTATGAAGCAGGCACTGAGGGAATGATACTATAAATTGAACAGAAGGAGTCAAATCACTTGCCAAGTGATTAAAAGATTGCAATTTATTATAGTTTTAATGTTATATTTTCCTGGGTAAGAAAAATTTTTACAACATGTAATATAGCAATTTTACTCCTAGAAATCGATACTGACTTAACTATAATAACCTGTTCTAAGATTTATTATCTTATTTTGCATTGCATTTATAGTTTAAGTGAGTTAAAAAACATATCTTGACTCTACTTATTGTAAGAAATTCCATCAAGAAACTAGTTTTGTACCATTGGTAGATAAAACTTAGTATGTTCTTTTGATATGGTCCACATAATGGGGTCTGCTGTTGTTTCCAGTGAAGTCAATGGAAATTTCCTATTGACTTTAATGCCAGCAGGCTTGAGTCCACAAACAATATTATATGAATGTTTATCTCAGTGCATATTCTTTATTTATTCTTGATACTTTTAATATTATAAATATATTATCATTTAAGCTAAGCATGTTCCTCCAAGTTTGGCTCTGGATCGAAAAATTGTGAGTTTGTATCTGGAGTTTTGGTTCAAATTCATCTCTATCACTGACTTTGTTTTGCAGTGTATAAGATAAAGGCTCAGCCCTGCAATATTCTGAGCATCTCCTGCAAAGTGCTAACCATCCATAATTATCATTGGTCAATGCAAATTGAAGGTGCTGAATATCTCATAAGATCAGTCTGTAATATAGGGCATGATTCTGCTACCTTTACTCATGATGATTAGTATCTTACTCTCATTGATTGAAATCACTAGATGGCAATAACTGGCTCAGCATAATCAATATTAGAAAATAAATGTTCAGAGGGATGGCTGATAGGACAATATCGTTGCACAATGCTTAGATCCTTCCTTTAACAGCAATACCAAGCTTTAAATTCTATGTTTTTATTGAAAAATCTGGCTACTGGTTATACTGAATTAAACCCACACATAACTTGGGCAGCATTGTTGTTTTGAATAAAAAGAAATGCTGTGTGATAATGTTGATTTTTACTTCATTCCATTTTTCCAAGGTAAATTAAAAGGCTTCTTAAAGATGATTTTACCTTATGGTTCTTTATTTAATTAAAGTAATTAATTAATTAATTTATAGTGATCTCTCGTTATTCTTGCTCATGCACTTGTGACCAAAGTATCTGAGCACCAATACAATTTACTTAATGCAAAAAATTACTGCCACAGCTGACCATGTGGCCCCTCCATAGTCAGAGCTCCCTCTTTTTCCCTAATACAGTGGCACAATTGCCAGAATGACACCATCACCCTCTTCCCAGAACCCTGCAGAAATATCTCCAGAGAATATCTGACTTGCATATGGGCTGCAGGTGGGGAAGGGCAGGATAGGGTGGTGTTGTGGGAAATATATCTTATCTTCCTACCAATCCAACAGACGCCCAGAAGCAAATATACCATTACACTGTGTTAACGTCATAGGCAATTCTCCTCTATGCTGTGAAGTCAGACCATTTTACAGAATTTCCAGGGGCAGTGGCCAGCCCTGTCAGTACAGTTTCACCATGCACCTCATATCACTGACCAAACCTTTTATTTTGAGAGTACTCAAGTTTTTTTTAAATATTAGATTTTTGGTAATTAACAAAGCTCTCAAAATCCACTGTGCTTGGTTATCCATTACACTCAGAAATCCTGGAATATATAACAGATCATAGTGTAAAAGGACAGTAGATGTTCAGTAGTTCTGTATTCTTAGTATTAGATACTGTTTTTCTTGGACTCCCCCTACCACCTAAAGAAAAGAAAAGAAAAGCATTTGTTTTCACCTTCCCAAATTTTATGTAAATATATACCTTTCTCATGAAATCTCCAGCGGTCATAGTACACACACACACACACACACACACACACACACTTTTTGTTTCCATATGGGACAGATTCAAAAATCAGCTGTAGACTTTTAGATTTTAGCCATAAATTCTCATCCTTGGTTATGTGGTATGTAAGCATTTAGAACCAGTTCCATAATTTTGATAGGCATGTGTGGTTACAGATTATTTCGGAATGTAGATATTCCAAGAACTTCAACTCACATGATATATTGTTTACATTTAGAGATAGGCCTGCAGCAAAACCATGGATCCAAACATCCACTAATTTTGGAAAAGTCTGGTTACCAAATTTCTTTTTGGCTCACAGAAATAGGGCCATCTGGGGCACATGAGGATGAATGAGTGGAAATGGGACTCACTTTTTGCTGGTTAGAAGTCATTGCTTGTTTTGTATGTGTGTGCGCTGATTAACTGTATATTATCTTTACCTCCCTGCCCATATCACTGAGCTAAAATTACGTAGGGAAAGGCTATTGTAAGGTTATCAATGTGCATAGCATTTTTCCTCTACATTTCAAATAGAGTTGTCACTTTTTTGTATTTTTGCAAAGGTGCATTGCTATCTCCCTTTACAGAATGGTAATAAATTATGTGACTTGCTCACAGTCATACAGTCTGAGAGTTATAAACATCAAAACTCAAGCTCCCTCTAAGAAATGTGCTCTTCACAGCTGTCCATCTTTTAGTGGCTTCCTCTCCTTTTAATATTACCTAATGCGAGTCTCAGCTATTTCTGGAAAGAAGTAATGCAGTTCCTGTTATAGTAAGAAGAGGAGAAGTATATCAAGACATGAGAGAATCTGAAACCTCCCTTCTGGTTAATTACATTTTGAGTAAGGATAATTTTGGAAATATTGATTAATCATGTGTAGGTATTAATATCTCAGAAGATTTCAACTGAGATGATTTTATTTGTTCCTAATAAGGATCTGAACATTATATCAAGTCTGTCAT
This sequence comes from Gopherus flavomarginatus, assembly GCF_025201925.1. Taxonomy (NCBI): domain Eukaryota; kingdom Metazoa; phylum Chordata; order Testudines; family Testudinidae; genus Gopherus; species Gopherus flavomarginatus. Next base: position 110,468,400 of record NC_066618.1, read on the forward strand.
ATTGAAAGATGGGGCTAATTTCACTACCAGTTTTGAAACCCTCCCACAACATTTTAAGAACATTCATATCCAAATCTGAATTTCATAACTCAAATCTACCGCTGTCTGTAACAGATAATGCCTGTTCTAAGCCTCATCCTACTTCTGACACACAAGCATGCCTTGGGTTATTGTCTAAAGCTTCCCCTTAGCCTCTTCTTGAGTTTTCCTTGTCTTAACAAGTAACAAACATATGTGAAGCTTACCTGAAGTTTCCTTTTGAGATGGTGGTTAATTCCAGTCTCACTCCTTATCTTTCCTTTGCCATATGTGACTTAGTTACTGCTAAAGAGATCCACTAGGTCTGGTTTCCAGGACAAGTCAGCAGAACAGCTCGGCACCTCCCTCCATGTAGTAAACTAGAATCTAATATTGTCACAGTTTCTGAACTATAACACTGAGTTGAAACATCCCCCTGAACTTTGAATGCAGCTCTGTCCCAGTTCTGAACTCTGAGCCCATCTCTAGTAATATGTAATCTGATGTGTCTGTTTATGGCTATAGACTAAATTTAATGAGCTCTTTTAATTTTGTAGATATTAGGAGGCCCAAGTACTACAGTCTTTGGGAAGATAGTTTGAAAATCAATTTAGTAAAATGGAATTGAACAAAAGTTGTATTTATGACTTTTGCTTGTTTATTTTCTACCCTGATATGATGCCATATTTCTCAATGCAGTTAAATTGAGTTTGGATAATTATGAATATAGAATGTCATTAGCAAATATCAGCTCCTCATGTATTTTATTCTCTACTTGCATTGTATTAATCAGCTTATCTAATCTTGTTTTGGCTCCTGAGAGCTACATAGGAAGACTGAGCAAATCATATGAAAAATATTTCTTAACATATACAAATATTATTATATTTACAATTTTTTCTTGTTTACATCCCATGACCATTTGAGGATATGAACTTTACTGGCACTAATACTTGTAAAAAGTGAAATTTGAACAATAATGCTTGAATATTCACCAAATGCCAATGATGACTTGCATATTTGATTTTGAAATTTGCAATTTGTTATTCACAATTTCCACTATGTTTGCTTAGCTACATTAGTCCTGTGATATTGTTTCTGTTTACTTGTTAGGTGACTTGTGTAACTAAACAGCTCATGTTGAGTAGCTGGCTAATTGTAAATTAATTTGTAAAATCCAGTTTGCATTGTGTTAGCTACATAATTCATCCAGTAAGGGAACAAAATCAATACCAAATGTATTATGTACTGTAAACAAGCTATGTCTGTGAATAGTCATAATTCTTGTTGTAGTTTCAAAGAACTATTGTTAGAAACAGTCACAAAAATCTTCAAATAAATTATACCATTTGAGAATTTCATGATCTGTTCATTGGCAACTAGCAAACAGAAAAAAAGACCAAATTAATGACGTATTGACAGTGAATTATTATTGCAACTGTACTACATAGCAATATCAAGGAGAAGGAATGAAAGAGGACAGCCATGTACTGTTCTACTTATTATAAGTAAAGATTTGATCATTCTAGCTATTAGGTCTTTCCAAGGTGCTTCCTGTACCTGTAAACGTTCCAGTATTGTAAGTACCACGTCTCATCTTGATAATTTGTTCAGTAACTGATGGTACATACATGAGTTACAATGGAACAGATCGCCTCTAGCCCAAAGAAACCCATGGTAAAGGTCAAAGGTCAGTTTCCGTAGAACATTCCTGTGTATTTGAATGGATTTAGATATGCTTTGAATGGAGGAGCAGTCGCCCAGTCCCATGGATCTGTGGGAAAGCACCTCATTATACCCTCAAAGAAAGGAACCATCCTGTGGGGGTGCCTGGCTGTGTCGAGCACTGTTGGCCCCTCCTGACATGGCAGCACATCTCCAGCTTGTAGTTCCATGGGCTGAGCAGGGGAGGGTGCTGTGAAGAGAGGAGACTCCAAGCCCCATTTTAAAATATTCCTGAGTTCTCTCTATGCAGAGCCCCTGTAGAGGGGATCCTAAAAGGTCCAGGAGCATTGAAGATATAGCTAAAAATGCAAAACTATTCCTTACATACCCTTAGGCGTATGTTGTAGCTGAGTAGAGTCCCCTCCAATCAAATAAGCACAGGGATAAAGCAAGCCATTATTAATAGTTAACACTAGCTTAAGGATCAATGGATGTTTTTGGTGGAGAGGGGCGTGAACGTCACTGGATATATCTTAAATTTTCCTTGCAATATTTATTTTACAAAATATTACTTATCTTAAGTTTTCAGATTCTCATGTCAGTTACACTTAGAGATGTCTAGAAGATGGGAATTTTCCCCCTGGGTATATTCATGGGAAACTAATTTAAAAAAAAAATCCCATTGAAAAATAATGGTTTTCCTGTGGGAAAATCTGAAGAAAAAACATAGAAAATTGTGGAGAAACTGACTTTCTCCCACTTTCTTCGTTTTTTAATATGTTGCCAGTTGATGAAAACAGTAACAAAGTGTTAAAAGTGTTATTTTTCACACTTTTCAAAAAGAAAAGTTTTCTAAAAGGAAAAGTCAAAATATTACTTTGTGTGACTTTCTCTCACTTAAAACTAACAAAAAAAAAATTTAAAAATTGAAAGAGTTTCTTTTCCAATTAAATATTTTACTTCATTTTTCCCTCAACATTTTTCATTTAAAAATATTTTCTAAAATCAAATCATTTTGAAAACAAGGGGCATTTTATGAAAAAAAAAATAAAACCCTATATTCTGATTACATTTTTTTGATTGACCAAAACAAATAAACGAACAATCAAAAATTCTGACCAGGTCTAATTTCAGTGATGTATATCATGATAGTGTAAATCTGTAGTATTTCTATTGACTTTACTGAAGTGACTTTGGATTTACATTGGTGTGACTGAGATTTAGACCTGAGCGAATAATTAATTTTTCGGTCTAGTGGCAGCTCTGAAAATTAAAACAAAAAAACTGGTTTGGGTCAAAACTATTTTTTTTTTTAAATTTTGTAGGAAGCAATAAAATCAATTTTGGGTTTGTTTCAGAATGGGGATTTGAATCTCAGGCTACCATACCCTAGGTAAGTGACCTAACCACAGGGTTAAAGGTTATAACAGAGGGAAAGAAGAGCATCATCAACTCCTCCTTCTGTTCCTCTGACCATTTTGTGAATGATAGGAGTTATTCATGTCAAAATCACCAACACTTTCAGGATCACAGAAACTGCATTTTTCCTAGAATAGACTATTCATCAAACAAACAAACAAACAAAATTACCTCTACTGAAATTAGAATCAGATCCAGAGTTTGCTATGTTAATTGTGTCCTGTTTCTGTATGTGTATACTTTAAACAGAGGTATATAGATTACCTACCCCAGAGGCAGTAGCTAGGTCAACTGAAGAATTCTTCTATCAATGTAGTGCTGTCTACACTGGGGGTGATACTATTGTTCTATATAAGCCCTCTGACAATGAGGACCGGAACTCATGTGCAAGAGGATTTGAACTGTGAGACTGCACTACAAACCCTAATTTTTGTTACTGAAAAATGTATCACAAAGCAGCACCCTTGTGATCCAGGGATTTTGCTATCCAGATTGGGTATTGCAATTTTATATTTATAGGCCTCTCCCAGAATATTGTCCATAAATTATAACTAATTTAAAATGCAGTTGGTTAAGTACTTACTCTGACCAAAAAAAATTGCCCATATTTTTTTCATCTTAGCTGCATTGCACTTGCTTTCTGTTTGACATCATATTTATTTTTTTGTTCTTATTAACTGTCTATTATTGTTTATTAGCTAATGCGCCATCTTATCTGTCTGGGTTGATAAAGATCTGCACTCCTGCTTGTTCATTATGATCCACTTCTGACTCTCAGCTGCTGGCTATTTTAGCATTTAATGGATTAAAATGCTAAAATTGCAGATCACAGAGCAATTCTCACTTATACCAGTTTTAAAAAGCAGACAGAAAAGCCCACTGTGTAGTCAAGTGCTAAATATTATTATATTCTTAAACATGCAGAGCTTCTTACTCCTGTTCTAATAAAATCTAGAACTTTAGAAGACTTGGAGAATTAATTTTTCTTGACAAGCATTTTTATCTCCTGTTAAATGTGAACTGATATTATCTGATACCTATATGTCATTTTTTTCCAGTATCACAACATATAAGAGCCAAAAACGCTGGGAGACACCTCTGTTGCAAGAAGATAGATTATATGTTTGTTAATGATTAGCATTACCGTGTTTTTGATCTGATATCCTACTGCTAGATACAATGTAATAGGGTATTAACCTTTGACTTAAAGGAGTATTCAGCAACTACTTTAGAGTCTGCTGCAGCTCCCAGTCTAACCTGTGGCAAAACTCCAGCTAAGGCTGGGTCTAAACTGAAAATTAAGTTGGCTTAGATACATCACTTAGGGACATGAAAAATCTATCCCCCTGAACAGTTAAACTGATATAACACCCAGTGCAAACATAACAAAGCTGATGAAAGAATTCTTCAGTCAACCTTCTGAGGGAGGTGGATTACCTACACTGATGGAAGACCCCTCTAGTAGTGTCTACACTGAAGCTGTGCAGCTGTGCCACTGTAGCATTTCAAGAGTAGACAATCTCTAAATTTAGGTGTTTTATTGCCAGGAGGAAGGAGGCCAGCTGTGTAGAACCTTAACTCTGATCTCAGACGTCCTTTTGGGGAAATGGCGCATCAAACAATTAATCATTAATGCAAAAAATCATTATTGCAAGGATGTCTAAGAGACATGCATGTTAAAATTCCTGAAGCTGAAGCTAAGGTTTTGCATAACAGTATGAAGCTGAAAAATGCACTACGAGTATTGTGTTATTGTACATGTTGTAAATGTATTGGATTTATTTACAGAGGAATTGAGCGTCATTGAAAGTGGTGTATGTTGTGTATGGAGGTGAAGGCATGCTAAAGAAGGATATCTTATGTCAGGATCATGAAAGGGACCTGGGTGGTCAAGCCTGATGGTTGGAGTCATGGAGGTGACCAGCCTGGATGTTAGAGCAGAATGGAGCCAGAGTCAAGATTCAGGGCCATGGGACACCCAAGGGGCATGACTGAGAGCAGAATTGTGGGTCAGAGCCAGGAATGAGAAGCCTAAAGTGAGAGCCAATGGGTAAAATGGAGACATGGTCAGGAAGCAAAGCTGGGAGTTGGCATCAGGGATCAGAAGCCAAATGCCAAAGCCAATAGGTGAGCCAGAGACATGGTCAGGAAGCAGACCCAAGGGTCAGACTCAAGGGCGTCAAGGATGGACAAAGGTGGGAACTGGAGTGGGCACAAAAGCAGACTGGGCAGGGGCAGGGGTTTGATGGGAGCAGAAGCAGAGACAGGAAGAAGGATCATATACAACTGTGCTGTGTAACACATTAAGCAGCCAGTGAGCTCCTGCTGTTGCTGGGGTCAAGTAATAGTTTAGCTCTGCCCCTACACTGATCAGGAAGTTCAGTCAATCAGGCAGCCTCTGTTAGGATCAGCTAAGCCCAGTGTATTGCTAGGAGACTGACCCTGCTGCAGCAGACTCCCTGACACCTTAGCTGGACAGTTCCTTGCTTTTCAGGGTTTGTATGGTCCCATTAAGCTTTCTCAGCTACTTTTTTAGGTTTATTTTTTTGGCAATTAAATATATTCTGAACATAGCAAAGCACTTACTTTACTAAGTTACTTACTATCTTAAAAGACTGATAAGTTGGGAAATGTGACCTTAATTGTAAAATATATGAGGTGAGAAAGTTTGGCTTTATAATACTTTGCATTTATGCAGCACCTTTCATCTCAGGATTTCAAAGTGATTTGAAAAATTAGGTATTATCTCTATTTTACAATTGAGAAAACTGAGACACCAGCTGAGGGTCAGATCTTCAGTTGATGTATGTCCACATAGCTCCACTGATGTTACTGAGAGCCGATTTACACTGTTTGGGAATGTGGCCTAGAGAAATTAAGTGATTTTTCCAGGATCTCACTGAGAATCACTGACAGGGTCAGGGGCTGAGCTCAGGTTTATTGATTTCTGTTGCCTAGCTTTAAGCACCAGACTACATTGTTTCCTTGTTCCTTTAGAGCTTTGTCTTCACTGAAGAGTTAACTCTACTTATAACTTTTGTGTTGCACCTAACTTGAATCTCATCCACACACACAAACCCTTAACTCGAGTTTGGTAGTGCTTTTAAGTCGAGATGGCTAGCCTGATAAAGGGTATAGGCTAGTGCTCAAGTATACCTCCCAACATTCCCAGTGGCTAAACTGGAATGAGTCTTGGGTGGTCAGTTGCTATTCCTGGGGGAAGAAAGTTCTAGAAGTGAGGGAGTTGCAGAGTGAGCCTGCCTTGCACTCACCCTGCAGGGCTGGCCGGACTCTGCTCCAGTGTTCTGAGCATTCACCTGGCTCATGGAGAGGAGGAGCCAGGAAAGGCCCAAGTCGAGGGCAGGGGGCTGCAGATGAGGAGAAAGGAGAGAGCAGGAAAGAGACGGTTTCCAAAAAAGGAGGAGGGGGAGGTGGAGCAGATTGCAAGGCCTGAAACAGGGAGCCAAGCTCAGCCAACCCTGCAGAACAGGAGTAGCTGCAGCCAGGACAGGAGTTTTGTAGGTCAAAGCAGCACAGTCCCACAAAACTTGGGACTGTTGGGAAGTCTGCTCAAGTGAGCACATCTCATCATCTGCTAACATAATTAGTGTGTAGCACGGGTGCTGGCTAGTTCCACTCAAAATCTCCATTGCCTTCCCACAATTCTGCTCATGGGCCCAGAAAGGACAGACTGATTATCCAATAACTCACTGGGAAAGAATTCATGGAGCAGCTCAGCTTACTGCTGCACAGAAAACTTTGGGATATGTTCTAAGAAGTCTTATTGTCATGTATGGATGAGTGCAGGTCAATGTGAACACTGTGTAAGGGATTGTGATAAAGTTCCTCCTCTACCTTGGTGGGTCCTGCGCTTATTGGTAGATTTTGCTAGCCTCAGAGATCTTCCTGTGTTGGATTAGGAGTTGGGACGTTTTGGGGGGAACCCGGTCCTGCCCTCTACCCCAGGTTCCAGCCCAGGGCCCTGTGGATTGCAGCTGTCTAGAGTGCCTTCTGGAACAGCTACAAAACAGCTACAATTCCATGGGCTACTTCCCCATAGCCTCCTCCCAACACCTTCTTTGTCTTCACCACAGGACCTTCCTCCTGATGTCTGTTAATGCTTGTACTCCTCAGTTCTCCAGCAGCATGTCCTCTCACTCCCAGCTCCTTACGCACACCTCACTAACTGGATTGAGAGCCTTTTTATACCAGTTGGCTACAGGTGTCCTAATTAGCCTGCCTGCCTCAATTAGTTCTAGAAAGTTCCTGAGTGTTCAGGAATAGTCCCTATTATCTTACCCAGGGAAAAGGGACCTGCTTAACCTGGAGCTAATATATCTACCTTTGACCACTCTCTTGTAGCCCTCTGGCCTGACCCTGTCACAGGATATATAGCAGAGATATGCCTATATAATTAGTAACTAATAATTCCTTTTGTTTTTCAGTAATTAGAAAAAGAATCCATCTCTCTTTATCCCAAAATAGAATCCACCTACAAAGTAAAGATAATAAGTTTCATATCATGTGACACACTTTGTCTAAAGACCCACAAATGAGCCAAAGTCAAGAGTTTCTCTCCCTAAGAGTAGAAACTAAAATGACTAAATGAAAGTATTGTATGCAGTGTGTTGTTGTCGCTGTGTCTGTCTAAGGATATTGGAGATACAAGGTGTCTGAGGCAATATCTTTTATTGGACCAACTTTTGTTTGTGAGAGAGACAATCTTTTGAGCTTACATGGAGCTCTTCTTCAGGTCTGGGAAATGTTCTCAGAGTGTCACAGCTAAATACAAAATGGAACAGATTGTTTAGCATAAGTAGGTAACACATATTTCAAGGGATCATTCAAGCTGAAGTAGCCAGTTAACATCTTTACAGTCATGGAGGAAAAAGAGAAGAAAAAAAAACAGAACAAAACAAACCATTAGGGTGGGTACGGAGAGTGTTTAGTGGGTTATAGATTGTTGTAATAAGCCATAAATCCAGTGCATTTATTCAGTCCATGATTTTCCGTATCTAGCAAAGTTAAGAATTTAAGCTCCTAGCCTCGTCTTTTTGAAGCTGGTGTGCAGGTTTCCCTTGAGGATTAGGATTAAGAGGTCAGATATAGAGTAATCACTTTGTGAAAAGTATTCATCCATAGGTAATAAGGTATTTTCAGCTTTTATCATTTTTCTATGTGAGTTCATTCCAGAGCATAGTAATTGTCTACTTTCATCCATAGTTGTTACTGGGGCATTTAGTGCACTGGATGAGTGCACCACATGATGTGATAGGCAGGTGTAGGACTCATGGATCCTGAAAGGTATGTTATGGGGGGTTGTTGATTTATCTGATTCCTCAAGTATCTGACCTCTCAGTCCTCATCCTCGAAAGAAACCTGCACAACAACTTCAAAAAATGAGCCTGTGAGCTTAAATCATAAACTTTGCTAGACACTAAAAATCATGGACTGAATAGAGACACTGGCTTTATGGCTAAATTACAACAATCTACAACCCATTATATCTCCCCACCCCCACTGTGTGTATGTGTGTGTGTGCTCGCGCTCATTAACTACTTATGCTAAACAATCTGTTCCACTTTGTATTTTGCTGTGACACTCTGCGTACATTTCCCAGAGCTGAAGAACAGTTCTGTGTAATTCTGAAAGTTTATCTCTTTCACCAACAGAAATTAGTTCAATAAAAGAAGTTAGCTCACCCATCTTGTCTCTCTGGATGAGAGTATTATTAATCACCTAGGAAATAATCTGTTATAATTTGAATAGGAATAAAACCTCTTTCTCCCTCCAATTTAGCTAAAAATAACTCTCAATGAACAAGCTGTGGCCACATCCTGCTTTCCTATGAAAAAGTTCCCATTGCAAATTGACAGGTTTCAGAGTGGTAGCCATGTTAGTCTGTATCAGCAAAAAGAACGAAGAGTCCTTGTGGTACCTTAGAGACTAACACATTTATTTGGGAATAAACTTTCCTGGGCTAAACCCCACTTCACTGGATGCATGCAACAGAAAATACAGTAGGAATATATATATACACACATATATATACACACATACACACACACACAGAGGACATGAAAAAATGGGTGTTACCATACCAGCTATAACGAGGCTAATAAATTAAAGTGGCTATTATCAGCAGGAGAAAAAAAACTTTTGTAGTAATAATCAGGATAATCAATTTCCAACAATTGACAACAAGGTGTGAGTAACAGTAGGGGAAAAATTAGCATTGGGAAATAGGTTTACTTTATGCAATGACCCATCCAATTCCAGTCTTTATTCAAGCCTAATTTAATGGTGTCCAGTTTGCAAATTAATTCCAATTCAGCAGTTTCTCATTGGAGTCTGCTTTCTGAAGTTTTTTTGTTGGAGTATTATGACTTTTAGGTCTGTAATTGAGTGACCAGGGAGATTGAAGTGTTCTCCGATTGGTTATAACATTCAAAAACAAAACTAGAAATGTGTCTGTAAGATTGAAGGTAAAATTGGGCAAACTATTACCCCAAGAAACGTGTTTTCACACCAAATTATAAACTATACATTGTTACCTTGAATACTATCAATAATCTGTCTTTCTCCCCAAATTGGAATCTTACAGATCTACAGACTTCTGTATGTGGAAAGTGTCTCTTATTCTACTGTATATCCTAGATAATGTGAAACAAAATTCTTTATAATCTTCTAAATTTGGAGGAATTGTGTTGGTTTTCATTTTAAATAATTGTTTCACTCTGGAAGTAATAGGAATTGTCTGGCAAAAGGAAGAAAAAATGTTGAAAGAAAGTAGGTTATAATTTTGAAACATTAAGAGAATTTGCTTAAAGCGGGGAACTCAGTTGATAGTAGGGGCTAATAATGAAACAATCCTTGAAATGAATCAAACTTTAAAAAAGCCTATGATAATAAGAGGATTGAAGAAATTTGTTATACACCAATACTGTCTACTGGATACATATGGAAGCAACAGAAAAAGAGAGAGTTGAAATATGAGCTCTCATTTGACACATGTCCAATAAAAATCACAGGGTGCCCAACTCCAACATGTCCCAAAAGTAGAGTGTATATAAAACTTAGATCACCATGGGCTCAGAGAGTTGACTGAACACAACAAGAAGTTGCAGAATCCGTAGTGCAACCAAAGCTTGGACCAGCCTTGTGGAAAGGACCCCCCCACATCCCAGAGTTAAGAGGATAAGAAATGCTGAGATTCCATTTCAGAAATTGTATCTCCCCTTCTATTTCTCTAATATGTAGATTATCTTGCTAAGTCTACTTTCTCTAGTGAGACTTCAAGTAGCAATATTTTATATGTTAACAGCTTTATAAGTCCAAGCAAATTAGCCTAAGAGAGACTGAAAACAATAACTTTAAGCAATTGCTTTAATATTCGAAATGTATGCCATTTGGACCAATCCATTCAAACTGTACTAACCACACTCTTCAAAATGCCATAAAGACAAGTGCATCCTCGGAAGTGTGATAAATACATTAGTTACTAAAGAATTGTGAATTGATGTTCATAAATAAATATAATAAGAAATCTTGGTAATTTGCATTGTTCCTTGATAACTGCTGAATCTCAACTCTTGTCTGTGATAATTGTCTGCATGACTGTATTGTGTGTGGAGTACACATCTAGAGCATTGGTTGTATCTTCGAGTGGTGAACTATTGATTACATAGTATTGTGATTTTGTGTGAATTAATAAATTATTTATTGATTGATTAAGAATAAGTATTTGTCCTGATTGGAGAAATACAATTCAAGTTAAAAGTGGACCTGGAAAGAACCCAGCATTAAAACGAGTAAGCGAATACTCCCAGCACTCAATAAAAAGAAGTTATCCTATTGGATTCTACTATAACACTTATCCAATTGGCAAACCTAGTTTGTTAGATTTCAGCTTTAAAATCTAACTAGCATTCTAGCAAACTGACAAAAAATTGATCCCCTTTCATGCTTACAACACAGCAGATCAAGTATTATTTTGAAGTGCAGCTGCTCTCACTTCAGCTGGACTACCTGGAGGGGAAAAAACTCAAGTGTTGAAAACCTGAGTTATTCTTCAGTGAAGAAATACCCTAGGGTTGGATTGGTTGTGCCCAACTATCCTACCTTAGCCATATTATTTAGTGGTGCCTAGAACTTGTGACCTTTTGTCTAGAGTTGAGTGAATAATTTATAATATTGTATCAACTAATACAAGTCTTGTCAACATAATGTGTAGATATTTATTTTTACTGACTTAATTATGTCAATATACAGCACTGTTATTCTGCAGACTGAAATAACTAGAGGTGTGAATTATAACCAGTTTAGTTATTTCAGTTCCAGTTACCACATAGACAAGACCATAGACATTATTTCTGCTTGCAAAAGGCTGATTTTCTCAAATGTATTTGATATTTAAATCTAACATGAATATCCTTTTGAGTGTTATTCTTTATGGACTGGTCATGAGCATGCACAATATTTGAGATGTTTTGCTTAGTTGTGATTAGTCATATAAGTCCTGTAATATTATTTCTGTTCCCTGACAATATGAACCTATGAGCACTTTCAGCATGAATTCTTGCATACATTAATTTAAAATTTGGTTACTATGAACATTTGTACCCCTAAAATTGCATTAGCTGAACATTTTCATAAACTACACACAAAAGGAGGTTGGTGCATCTAAACAGTAAATTCATTAGAAACTAGAACAAAAATGTATTTACCCAACTCTGTATTTGTCTTATTCAGGGAAAAACAGAAGATATTAATTTTCCATAACTGATTTACACTGATTTTAAATCTGCTTTATTATATCTTGGGAGATATTTCATTAGACCTGAAAAATAAGCAAGGACATATTTCAAATCTGTACAGCGAGAGCACATAAGCGTATTATCATATTATGGCTCAGGAGGGGCAGTCCCACTTACCGAATGTTGTACCGAAAAAACCCGGGAAGAAATTCAAGATATATAATGCAATGCAATATAGCACAGTAAGCACACATTAGACAGAATTAAGACCTGATCATTGAAAGATGATCCCTAGGGACTAGGATCTACAAATTAAATCCTTCCCCCCCCACAAAAAAAAGAAAAAAGTAATTGAGACACTGAGAATTGAGAGGCATTAGATGTAATGACTTAATTTTTCTGAATTGTAACAATACCTTTTAAAGCTTTAGATGGATGACACACTTCATAACTTGACTGCAGCACAATAGCCCCCTGCCTTCCTCACTACAGCATTTCTTTTTCTGCTTTGAAACCATTGCTTTATACTTATGTGTAATAAGTGAATTAATTTAAAATACTGAAATTGTGTTCGATTATAATATACTACAGTAGAAAATGGAGTCTCTCTTTTGCAGCTTTTACATGATGTATCATTGCATTGACATGCTATTGCTCTGTCCGTGCAACTGATTGTTCTAGTTTGTTTTTTTATGAAGAGAAAAATATATTTACAAATATTAAAACTATCTATGGATCTGAAATAAAGCCCTGATATCATACAGCCCCAGATTTGCCCTTGTGGAAAAGTACTCTAAAATGAATGGGGATAAAACCAGTAAGATTCTATAGAAATTTAATAGGGCCCTATAGAAACTACTCTTATAACCTACGGAACTCAATTAAAATTATCAGTTTCTTTGGTATTTTTAACCACCCATAAGATTCCATAGGAACAACAGAAAAATTCTGTAAGATGGATCAGAACTGCTACAGAAAGACTATATTTTAAATTCTAGAAGATTTAAGATTGAGTAAGATTCTGAATTCTGATACTAAATGTACAGTTGAAACCTAACTTCATCATGGGTCAGACTAAAGCCTTGCATCCAAACATTGCTGAACTTTTGAGGATTTGAGGTGCAGCACTTTATGTGGTAGCACCAGTCCAGGTCTAATCAGAAATGTTTTGAAAAGTTAAATCTTCACACTTTAAAACATTTTTTCCTCAGCTTTTACCTTCTTCTTGGAAGAGGTCTAAGTCTTCCATCTTTTATTTTTATTTAAATAAAGCTTTCACACACCAGGTATATATTCCAATGATCAGCTACTGAATGACACTCCTCCACAAGGACAGAGTGGGACACCATGTGGTGCTGCCATTGACCTTGGAAGTTAGCATTATTGTGCTAGGGTACACTTATTTGCTTCTATAGTATAGTGATTGCTTCAACTACAATCCCTTTTCTGCTCTATTTTAGTTAGAGTACACAGTAGGTTGATCTGGGAAGAGTGATAATATCACCTCTTAAAATGCTTGTCTGCAGATTTAGATCGAGTTATTCTCACTTATACATTTTTAAAGGAATGGGTTGCTGTATTATCTTCCCAAAAAGGATAACTACTAATCCGCTTAGAACATGGGTTTTAAAAAGTTGCAAAAGTGTGTGTGTGTACGTGTGTCTATTATGTAATAACAGTAGTCTGGCTTCAGTGGGAGAATGTATAAAGTTAAGCACATTCCTAAGTCTTTTTTGGACCGGGACCTTATTTTTCATTAAGTTCTCTGATGTTGTTTTTTTTTCCTGAGGAGGGGGCAATTCAGCCCTGTAAGCATTTTGGGGGAGTTTTTTTTGGGGGGGGAGGAGGGGTGCTTTTATTTTCCAATCAGTACTTTACAGAAAAAAATTCTGGTTCTGTAGTAAAAAAAATGTGAAATAACAAAGATGGTAATATTTACCTTTGCATTATTTAATTAAAAGCACATTATAATAAATTCCTTATTTTTGTGTGTGTATCATCTCTGATATTTGAGAATACTGCTCTAGCTGACATGCGTCACAACAATTCTGAGGAACTACCATTTTGATTTTAAATTGATATTAGGAGTGAGGCTTGGGGTCTCTAAATAGAATGGTAAAATTGAATCCAATTTACCTTTTCTATATTATCAAGTTTTCACCAAATCCCATTACTTACAGTACCTGAAACAAAATGATAGAATTAAATACAGACATTTTAAAAATGTAAAATATCACTTTCTCTTTGATGTAAGTTACTGCCGCTAACATTTCAAAGACTTAAAAGCCAGAAACCACCACAGAGAAATCTTCAGCATCTCTTCCTTTGAAGTACACAGGGGACATATCTCTACAGAACCTTCTCAGGTTTGCCCATCACTAAGCATTATTTACTGTTTATGTAGGTAAATTCTCACTTGCATATGCAACTGAAGTATTAACTTTAGGTGCCCTGGAAGCTAAGGACGGGTTAAGTAATGCTGTGACCTGAGGAAGGAGCTATGGACTCAAGGAGGAGAACGAAAGGGCTGTGAACAACATTTTGTTGAAATCAGTCACACTTGCTTATATACAGTGTATAGAACATGTTTAAGGTAGGGCTGAGTGAATCATTGACAGTGAATAATTTATTGGACAAATTTAGCCCCTTTTTCTACTTGTGGTATGTCCATGAACAGCTCTTAATTTACTCTGATTTATTCATTATGTAAATGTATTCAGTGAGTAACTTTTACAATATTTTACTCCATGGATTGATCTCAAGCATTCTGAATTACAGCTAGGTCACTTTGCTATGGTTGGTGAGATAAGTCACATGGTATTACTTTTGGTCCCTGATTGAATAAACATGCCGGTGCTTCCAGCATGAATACTGACATTCCCCTTGAAATTCTTTAAATCTATTAAACTGGCTCACTGGAATATTTATGGAGCGTAAGCAACATTGGAGGTGTACTTATGATTCAAATGAATTCATTTAAAAACTCAAAGCAATGTTTGAAGGCAATATTTTTTATTATTAATCTAACTGTAGTTAAAATAGATTTTTTAAGACCTACAGACTACCGTATATACTCAATCATAAGATGGTTCATTTATAAGCCAATCCCCCACGATGGATAAGTAAAAATGGAAAATTTTTATAACCCGTTCATATGCCGACCCTATAATTCAGGGGTCAGCAAACTTTGGCTCCGAGGCCAACAGCATAAGCTGCTGGTGGGCTGAGATGGTTTATTTACTTCGCGCATCTGCAGGTATGGAGGTAAACCTAAATAAACGAAGTGTCTTGGCATACCAGCTGCTTACCCTGACGGGCCAGTACAGCAACTGTTAGGGAAATTTGGGGGGGGGGGGAGAAGCTGGGAGTCAGAGGAGTGACCCCTGTGACCACTCCCCACATGACCCCACCCCTAGCCCGGGACCCCCCCACTCTCCCCATCCCATCCCTTCCCACCTTATCTGGGGAGGGCCAGGGGACGATGTCTCTGACCTGGCTGGAGCTGCTCCAGCAGATCGGGCAGCGCAGCTGCAGCATGTTCCAGCAGGCTGGGCCAGGCAGCACAGCCGCAGCCTGCTCTGGGGGGTGGGACCAAGCGGCATGGCTGCAGCCTGCCAGCCCCGGAGCTGCAGCTGCTTCAGAGGCTGGGGGGAGAGCAGCATGGCCAGAAGCAGAGAGTCTCTGGCCTCACCCCTTCCCTTCTGGCTGTGCTGCCTCTCCTTGCTCCCTCTGCTGGGGGGAGGGGCTGTGTCCCACCTCTTCCTCTCTATACCTGTTCATAAGCCAACCCTCTTCTCTGGTGCTTCCCTTTTTTACTAAAAAAAATTGGCTTATGAATGAGTATATACAGTAATTTTTTTCAGCCTTTGTTTTTGAGAATGAAATCACCTTAGCTTCGTTCCCTGATGTTCCCAAGGTGAATAAATAAGTTGTCTTTTCTCTGCAAAAGGATTTTATTGGGAGTTTGCCTTTAGGATCAGACTCTCCCTTTTTAAGGCCTGATTAAAAGGAAGCATATTTCTTTGGACATTTGTCTGAATTTTATCCCTATATCACTGGTTGTTTATTGTTCCAAGGCCTCATGTCCACTGCACTTGACTTTCTCTGTTGAAAAACGGCCTAAATGTCTTACATAGAAATATAGTAATATAAATAATATAAATAGCAAATACTAGTAAAGATAGTAATTGCCAGAATAAATTAGACTAGTTATCCATCTAGGCAGGTCAGATATGTTGACCTTGTTCATAAATAGTACACCAAATGGGGAACTGACATCACTGAAAGAAATAGATTTTCAAAATTAAAATCAACATTTATGAACACTGCTTTTAATGGGGAGGAGGGGCGGGAAACATTGGCATTATGCCATTACGCCTGCAGAAACTCTTCAAAGTGGTTATTAATCAGTTTCAAAGTACCCCTTTAAACTGTTGTAGCTTTATGGAATAACATTATCCATGGCATGTAGCTGGGGTGAGATCCTATAGTGTTTATTCAGGTAACCTAGTCAATGGGAAAAATCTTATCATGTCTTCAAAGGGACTTTTGCCTAAGGACTTGGGCTACAGTTAGAAGAGGGGAGGCTCAATCTTAATTACAGCTGCCAAAGGGAAAGGGAGAAAGTAGGGAGGGCCCATTTTTTGATACAGTTAGTAAAGAGAAAGGGACAGGGTCTTAAAAAAGAAAGAATCAAATTAGTCAATTCCTAAAAAACTTTGAAAAGGAGTGTTTTCATTACACACATTTTTAGGTTCCCTGCAGTATGTCAGATCGGATATTTCCTATCAAAATTAACAGCAGGCAAGTTTGGCATCAAATCAAAAATAGAACTTTAAAAAAAAATCCCAAATGTGCTGTCACATTGCACTGAGGCATAGTAAAGTTGTGACTCTTGACATATGGCCAAGCACTCTTATCACCTGAGCAGTTCCAGTGTAATACAACACAGTATACTGAAAACATTTCAATTATTTTTCTTGAAAAGGGATGCAAAATTAACTGTTGAATACAAATAAACTTTTATCAGTAGTTAGCAGATGACGTTGCTAGTGAAAAGTGGCAACAAATTGTTGTGATTTTTTTTCTTGCATTACTGATGGATGGATTTGGAGAGCAGGCATTCAAGCCCCAGTGCATCTCTGCTCCTGGTTAAATGAAGCATTTTATAGGAAACCCTTATAAAAGTCCTCAGGCTTAGTCATCCCTTTGCAGAATAAAAGTGCACAAGGGGAAAAAATGTTTAAAATACTGCTCCAAAGCTGGGAAGTGTAAACTGTATCCTATCTCTCACATACACACACTCATCACCTCCATGTATATTCAGAATGTGAGCAGCAAGCTAAAGATATGATTTAAGTAAGAGTGGGTGCCCATATGAAGCCTCATTGAACTCTTATTGAAGCTAGTGGAGACTCCCATTGATTTAGGGTATGTCTATACTGCAGCACAGGGTGTGACTGCAGTTTGAGTAGACATACCCAAGCTAGTGTTAATCAGCACGTGCCTCAGTGAGGGCTGTTAAAGCCCACCCAGTACCCTGGGTAATTACTTGCAGAGCTACCATATGACTTCTCTACTCCAATAACCAAGATAGCTAGATTAAAGCTAGTTTAGGTATGTCTACTCAGCCTGTAATCACACAGATATATCCCTCATTGGCAACAAGCAAGCCAGCAAGAAAGAACCAGACCAATGTGATGGCCCAAGCTAACCCAACAATCCTTTTTGAAAGTACTGGAGGTAGATATTGGAAGAGGAACAGGATTTTTAGATTATTTAATTTTCAAGATTTCAATTCTACCTGGTAGGATTAGAAACAGAACTGATCATGTGCATAAATCTTTTCTAGTTCTTGACCTATCTGGATTTTATGTCTGGTTGCATCACTGGAAACCCTCTATGTTCCATATTATGGATGCAAGACCCACAGGGCTGGCTCCAGGCACCAGCATTCCAAATAGGTGCGGCAATCTGCAAGGGGTGACAGTCTGTGTGTTTTTGCCCGCAAGCATTGCGCCAAATTGCTACCGCGGATGGCAGGGGCAGTCCATGTGTAGTTAGGGCGGCAACTTCAATGTTCAGCTGTCCACAGCAGCAATTCGGCACGCCTTTTGGGGTGACAAAAACAGTAGAGCCAGCCCTGAAGACCCTGGATTACCAGAAGCAATTTGGAGGAAGCACTCTCGTTATTTTCATCTCTGCCTTGTTCATTCTGTAACCAGAGGGCCTGAGGAAATCTTGTATAATCTGAAAGACAATTGGTTCGAATATAAGTGGTTTAGTGAGACCTATAAGGATTTTCTTCTTTGATATTCCATCTATCTATATTTATGGTTTGTTTCAGGAGATTATTGTGTATCCTGTCGACTGGTATTCAGTTGCTAAGGCAAGAAGTAAGAGACAATGGGCACTCTTGTCATTCCCCTGTTCAGCTTTAAGCCTTTCACTTGAACTGGGGAAGAAGGGACTTATCCGTAACATAAATTCAAATCTGACTCCTGTGTAGTGTAATACTGTAAACAGGTGTGACCATTTTATTCTTATTCTAATGGATTCATAAAGATCTTGTCTGATATTGAGTGAGTTTGATCACACTGGCTTTAAGCAGGAAACACTGGATGCAAGTGGGAAGGTCAAAAAGGCCTCTTGCTGTTCAGTGCGGAGCATTTCATAGCAACTTGCGAAGGCCAAAGTAATTTTGTTGGCTATTTTGTTTTGAGCTGTTTGAAAAATGTCAGGCATTGCTCTGGAGGATTACGGTTTCCTTTTCTACATGGAGCTGACTGGCACCTGGGCATTCATTATGGCTTTGGTCAGAATGAAATGCCATATTTTTGAGTTATTTAAGTTTCCATCATCAATATAGAAAGTAGAAAACAAAATCCTACCTACTTCCTCTTGTTCAGTCCTCTTCTGTGCTTCTCCTTTTCCTTGTTTTCCTTGTCTCAGCTTTAATCCTGACGATAATACTTTATAAACCCTTTCTCCTCCCCTCTAATTTCCACATATGGTAAGTGCAAGACACCTACTTGTTTCCTTATCCTTGTCATTAATTTCAAGAAACAATTTCCTGTAGCCTGAATGTCTTTAACTCTATTACATCTATCTATCAATCAATCAATCATTTGGAATAAACCTTCAGCAAGTAAAAGACTCCACCTCACATGATCCCTGCATCAGTATAAAGCACTATGAAAACACCTTCAGCTATTTCCCATACTTTTTAAACAATCTTATTTTTAACATCAGGCATAATCAACCATACTATATCTTACTGAGGAAACTCATTACTAGAGCTCACCAGAAACATAGCATCAATATTTTAGGCTTTTCCTAAATATTGACTCAAGCAGTAAAATCCACTGTTTGAGCATAGAATATAATTGTCAATAATCAACAGATCTTTATTTTCCTTCTATCAGGGTTATATAATCTACTAACTAAAGAGAACAAGGAGTACTTTTGGCACTTTAGAGACTAGCAAATTTATCTAAGCATTAGCTTTCGTAGGCTAAAACCCACTTCATCGGATGCATGCGGCGGGAAATACAGTAGAAAGATATATTTACACAGAGGACATGAAAAAATGGCTGTTGCCATACTAACTATAATGAGAGTAATCGGTTAAGGTGGGCTATTATCAGCAGAAGAAACAAAACTTTTGTAGTGATAATCAGGATGGTCCATTCCCAACGGTTGACAAGAAGGTGTGAGTAACAATGGGGGAAAAATTAGCATGGGGAAATAGATTTTACTTTGTATAATGATCCATCCACTCTCAGTATTTATTCAAGCCTAATGTAATGGTGTCCAATTTGCAAATTAACTCCAATTCTGAAGTTTCTTGTTTTTGAAGTTTTTTTTGTTGGAGTATTGCAACTTTTAGGTCTGTAATCGAGTGACCAGGGAGGCTGAAGTGTTCTCCAACTGGTTTTTGAATGTTATGATTCTTGACATCTGATTTGTGTCCATTTATGGACATCATGGATCTCAAGTAGTAGGCTGATACTCACTGTGAGTGTAATAGCAGCAGGGTCTGCAAAATAGACATTCCACACTTTCTTATGTTCAAGTCCGTGCAGTTTCTAATTTCTGCAGCCCCTGCACTTTAGGCTCTAACACCTACAACAGGGTGTGATTTAGAGAGACAGGGGAAACTTAGCAGAAAAATGAGTCACTCTGCATTTTATCCACTCCTTCACACAAAAAAGTAGTGCTCAAGGAAAGACAATTAATATTGAACTAGAAATGATTAACTTTAACTTGAAAGGAAGAATTTTCTCTTCTGATGGATCACCAATTACAGAGCTCTATATTCCCAAGCATATCTTCTAAACTCATGCTCCCAAAGCAAATAATTATGTAGATTGGAGACTGTGGCTTTTATTGATAAGGTTTTAGCCTGCAAAGTCTTTTTTTTTTAATGCTTCTCACAACAAACTGTCTCATTGGGGAAATATACCCTGCTTTAACATATATTATGCTATGCACAGGAAAATCCTACCCATTTTCCCAGACCATTACTTTGCTTTTCAAAATATGACCTCTCAGCTTAAAAGAAAATCAGAATTACAGTAGAATCCTGTTGCAAGAATAATTTGGGCGATACACATTTTTAAATATTATCCACAGAATCACTATATTCAGATCCATATAGTTTTTAAAATAAGATACATGCACAGATGCATAACCTCTATCTTGCCAGGACAAAACAAATGCTGCCAGACATTTTAGTGTCAGGACAAGCTGGTTATGAGTGAATCTTATTGCCACTCTTTCAGGCTGCAATACTTTTGCTTGAAGGTCAGAGGGAGGCATTTGAAAAGGTCTGAAATTCTCTTTTACCTATGGAAACAGCAGAGAAAATCTAAGCAATACAAATATCCTGTGATCACTGTAAATGATGGGCAAACACACTGGAACCTGTAGGAAATGTTTTTTGTGAAATTAGGATTTTCCATATAGCCAAATGATCACTATAAACAGTAATCACTAACACTGAACCCTATTCTGTGTCAGAAAGAGCGTTTGGCATTTTCCTCATAAATGTCAGATTTCATTAAATAAAGCAGGAATCGGCAACCTTTGGCACACGGCCTGCCAGGGTAAGCACCCTGGCAGGCCAGGCTGGTTTGTTTACCTGCCGCATCCACAGGTTCAGCCGATCGCAGCTCCCACTGGCCGCAGTTCGCCGTCCCAGGCCAATGGGGGTGGTGGGAAGTGGTAGCCAGCACATCTGTCAGCCCACGCTACTTCTCGCAGCCCCCATTGGCCTGGGACGGCAAACTGTGGCCACCAGGAGCTGTGATTGATCAAACCTGCGGACGTGACAGATAAACTGGCCCAGCCCGCCACATACCAAAGGTTGCCAATTCCTGAAAAAGAGAGTAATAAAAAAGAAAATGCCAAATTTTGGAGATGAGCAGTATGCATTCCATTCACTTATTTCTCATCTCCATATGTTATATCCTAGAAGGGAATAGGGAAATAATAGTTGAAGAATAAGAAGTTAAATGTATTCAAGTCAGCAGGGCCTGACAAAATTCACCCTAGGGTACTTAACGGACGAGCTGAAGCAATCTCAGAATGATTATTTTTTATTATTATTGGAGAATCCATAGAGAATGGTTGAGGTCCCAGAGGACAGGAGAAAGGCAAAGAGAACCCAGGGGCTTATAGATCTGTCAGCCTAACTTCGATCCTGGAAAGACAGTGCAACAAATTATAAGCCATCAATTTGTAACCACCTGGAGGATAATAGGGTTATAAGAAATAGCCAGCGTGGATTTGTCAAAAAACAAATCATGCCAAACCAATCTAATTTCCTTCTTTGACTGGATTGCTGGCCTAATGGAAGCAGTAGATGTGATATATCTTGATATCAGTAAAGCTTTTGATACTGTTCCACATGCCAGTGTCATAATTAACTAGGGAAATGTGCTCTAGATGAAGTTATTATAAGATGGGTACACAATTAATTGAAAAAACACACTCAAAATGTAGTTATCAATGGTTCATTTTCAAAGTGGGAGGTTGCATCTAGTTGTGTCCTTCAGGCATCTGTCCTGGATCCCATACTTGTCAATATTTTCATTAATAACTTGGATAATGGAGGGGAGAGAATGCTTATAACATTTGTGGATCACACCAAGCTGGGAAGGGTTGCAAGAACTTTGGAGGACAGATTAAAATTCAAAATGACCTTGATAAACTGGAAATTGGTTTGAAATAAAAAAGATGAAATCCAATAAGGACAAATGTAAAGTACTACACTTAGGAAGGAAAAATCAAATGCACAAATACAAAAGGGGCAATAACTGGCTAGGCAGCAGTACAGCTTAAAGGATGTAGAGATTATAGTGGATAACAAATTAAATATGAGCCAACAATGTGACACTGTTGGAAAAGACTAATATTCTGAGATGTGCTAACAGGAGTGCCGTACGTAAGACATGGGAAGTAATTGTCCCGCTCTACTGACAAGGCCTCAGCAGGTGTCATGTATCCAGTTTTGAGCATCGCACTTTAAGAAAGATGTAGACATTTAAGAGAGTTCAAAGGAGAGCATCAAAAGAGCTGAAAGGTTTAGAAAACCTGACCTATGAGGAAAGGTTGAAAAAAACAAACAAACTGGGCATGTTTAGTCTTGAAACAAGATGACTGATGCGGGGACCTGATAACAGCAGGGCCGCCCAGAGGATTCCGGGGGCCTGGGGCCATCGGCGGCAGGCGGCTCCGGTGGACCTCCTGCAGGCGTGACTGCGGAGGGTCCGCTGGTCCCGCGGCTCCGGTGGAGCATCTGCAGGCATGCCTGCGGGAGGTGCACCGGAGCCGCGGGACTGGCAAACGGCAGGGCGCCCCCATGCGGCAAAATTCTAAAGCAGGCCCTGTTCGGCGGTGGGGGGCCCTTCCGTTCTGGGGCGGCGAATTACCACTCTTCGGCGGTAATTCGGTGGCGGGGGACCCCTGCCGCGGGTCTTCGGGGCACTTAGGCGGTGGGTCCCGGAACGAAAGGGCCCCCCACCCCTGAATTACCGCCGAAGACCGGGTTGTACTTCAGCGGCAGGTCCCGCTTCGGCGGTAATTCGCTGGCGGAGGGGTCCTTCCCCCTGGAGCAGAAGGACCCCCCCCCCCGCCGGCTAAGACCGGGAGCGGAAGAAGCTCTGGGGCCCGGCCCCGCAAGAGTTTTCCGGGCCCCCTGGAGCAAGTGAAGGACCTCGCTCTAGGGGCCCCGAAAAACTCTCGTGGGAGCCCCTGTGGAGCCCGGGGCAAATTGCCCCTCTTGCCCCCCCCCGGGGCGGCCCTGAATAACAGTCTTCAAATATGTTAAGGCCTGTTATAAAGAGGATGGTAATCAATTATGGTCACTGAAAGTAGAACAAAAAGTAAAGAGCTTAATCTGAAGCAAGGGAGATTTAAGATAGATATCAGGAAAATAATTTCTAATGACAAAGATAGTTAAAGTATTGTAATAGGTTACCACAAGCTGTGGAATCCTCATCAGGTTTTTAAAAATAGGTTGGACAAATACCTCTCAGGGATGGTCTAGGTTTACTTGGTCCTGCCTCAGCACAGGGAGCTGGATTAGATGATCTCTAATGGTCCCTTCCAGTCTTACATTTGTATTATTCTGTGATTTGTTTATATACTCACAACATGATCAAATATTGCTGCACATCCCCTTTCTTTGCTTTCAAATCAAGGTCATTGGTGACTGTAAAGGGAGGCACCAGCATAGTTTTTGTCTCATTTGTGATATTTGACTGCTTTTGAAAGTACTGAGATAATGTCTTGTGGAATGATGTCCAGGCTTCCACTGTAATTATGACCAAGGTGCAAATAGCCAAGCAAATTATTTAAACTATACAATACTTGTGCTGTACTTTCTGTTAAATGTACAGTCTCAACTAACACTCGAGAGTCTGGACTATATTTGTTGCTTTATTTATTAAATGTTATGATGTTCCTGTGCCTATGTGTCAACTACACTAGAGGGCCAGTTTTATAATTTTTTTTTGCTATTGTTCTAATTAATAATACACAATGCTTTAGATGTATTAGTTCCATTCCCATTTGACTAACTTGTAGTTTTAGATTGTTGTGGGCGGGGGGAGGCATACATTTTTACAAACTAAAGATTAATAACATTTTATCAGTGTTAGATTAAATTGGTTGTATTTGTCATAAAAACTACACCAAACTTCACAATTTAAAACCTACCAGCCTACCAACATTAAAAAGTACATTACATTTAAATGACAAAAACCCTGTGTCATAAACAGATAGCTAAGGGTTAATGTTCTTTTACCTGTAAAGGGTTAACAAGGGAACCAAACACCTGACCAGAGGACCAATCAGAAAACAAGATTTTTCAAATGTCCAGGGAGGGAAGTTGTTGGATGGGTGTTCTTTGTCTTGGTTCGGTGGCCCTCTCAGCTCTGGGAGTGATCTCTCTATCTTCAAGTTTTCTAATCTTCTGTTTCCAAGTTGTAAGTACAAGGATAGTAAGACAATAGGTTTATATTGGTTTTTTGTATTTACATGTGTGTAGTTGCTGGAATGTTTTAAATTGTATTCTTTTTGGATAAGGCTGTTTATTCATTTTTTCTTTTAAGCAATTGACCCTGTATATTGTCACTTTGATACAGAGACCATTTTATGTCTTTTTCTTTCTTTTTATATAAAGCTTTCTTTTTAAGACCTGTGGATTTTTTTTTAGTGGGAGCTCAAGGGGATTGAGTCTGCAGCTCACCAGGGAATTGGTGGGAGGAAGAAGACGGGGGGAAGAGAGAATCTCTTTGTGTTAGATTTACTAAGCCTGAATTTGCATAAACTCTGGGTGAGGGGAGAGAAATATTTGATTTCTCGGTGTGGTGTTTCAAGGACTTGAAGCAGGGAATCTCCTAGAGTACCCAGGGCGGGGAAATCTGGGAGGAGATAAAGAGGGTGGAATCCCTTTGTTTAGATTCACGGAGCTTGAATCTGTATATCTCTTCAGGAACCCAGGGAGGTAACACTTGGAGGGGAAGAGGGGGAAGGGAAATGGTTTATTCCCCTTTGTTGTGAGACTCAAGGAATCTGAGTCTTGGGGTCCCCCAGGGAAGGTTTTGGGGAGACCACAGTGAGCCAGACACTGGAATCTTCTGGCTGGTGGCAGCGATATCAGATCCAAGCTGGTAGTTAAGTTTAGAGGTTTCATGCTAGCTTCTCATGTTCTGAACTCTAAGGTTCAGATCTGAGTAGGAAGGTTATGACAAAATATTTAAATTTAAAATTTAAAAACACAAAGCCTAGTGTTTTCTGTGACAGATTGTAAGCTATGTATTTTAGGTCTATTTCCTGGGTTTTAATATTCAGGGATATGTCACCATCCTTGAAGCTCAAGGACAGAAGTAGTTACTGCTTCAGGGACATCCTTGCACTTGACAAAGATGTTATTCTGGGCTGCATTGCTTCCTTAAAGGCATCTCTGACCAGCGTTTGTATCATTCCAACCACAAATTGAATTTTCTGTTATTTTAATATGATTATTAATGTTTTTGGACTCAGAATCCTTTTTTAAAGAGCTATAAGTTCTTTCTGCGAGTTCATCTATATCTCTAGTTTCCTAACTTTGTAGCTAAAGCAAAAATCTGACTGTCACAGACAGGCCAGCAGTAACATCCAGATTAGCAAAAATCAATACAAGTCATTGGGTTGGTCCATAGAGATAATCATGAATAAGGCTATGATTTAGTCACAGAGATGGCAGAAGTCACAGAATCCTGACTTTCAGCGATCTCCATGACTTCAACCTGCAGCAATTGGGAGCCCCAGATGGAGGAGGAGCCCCAGAGTTCCTGGCTGCCATGTGCGGCAGGGAAACCTGCAGATCCTGCCTGCTGTGGGTGGTGGGGGAAACCCTGAGCTCCTGGCCATGGTGGGCAGTGGGGTCCCCAGAGCTGCAGGGAATGGGGGAACCCCACAGCTTCTGGCTGCTACGGTTGGTGGGGGTACCTCAAAGTAATGGGGAACCCAGCAGCTCCCGGCCACTGCAGGCGGCAGGGACCCCCAGAACTGCAGGCAGCAGAGGCATCTCACAGCTCTCAGCTGCCACAGGCAGTGGGGGAACCCAGCAGTTCCCAGCCATTGCAGGCAGTGGGGGAACCCCTGGCTCCTGGCCACCACAGGTCCCCGGAGCTGTGGACAGCAGGAGTATTCCACTTGCTGCTGCAGGAGGCAGGGGCCCCTGCAGCTCCCACTTGTGGGTGGCAGGGGAGCCTGTACCTCTGGCACCAAACCCAGAGTGGGGGCCCCTGCAGATCCTAGTTGCCACACAGCTAGCCCCGGTGTGGGGACCCGCCCAGCCCAATTTTGTCACAGATATTTTTAGTAAAAAAGTCATGGACAGGTCAGGACTTCCAGGATTTTTTTCTTTATTGTCCATGACCAGTGCATGACTTTTACTAAAATATATATGACAAAATCTTAGCCTTAATCATAAAACTTGTCTGAACTGCCCATTTTGATGGTTTGAAATTGTAACTTTTGTACTTAATAGTTCCTTTCGCGCTTGATAACTCAGCATTGACATATACTTAGAAAGGAGAATCTTGCTTCTGTTATAATGCATCATTAAGATCTTTATGATTTGCATCTGTGTTCAGAATAGATGGCAATTTCCAGCTAGCAAAAGCCAAAATAAGGAAAGATGTCAACTCCATTGTTATGAGGATGAAAGCAGTCTGGAATTCAGCAGTCCATTTCCCACTGATATCTGTATTGATGCTCCCTTGATATTAAACGTTTCAGACTCAACTTCACTTTTCAAAAAAATCACTCAGGGACTTCATATTGTCCAACTGATCTTCCACAAAACATTGAGAGTATCCAAGAAAATAGGATAGATTTTCTGTAAGTTGAATGCCCTTTGTTACTCTTTGAGTGGTAAGGTCATTTCTAGATCTGGTATAATTACCTGTTTGGAGTTCATATGTCCAAAGGATTGTATAAATTTAGGGAGGGAGGGAATTCATACTTTGAAACGGAGAGAATGAATCCATAATCAGCTAAATGGTGCAACAATCACAGAGCTATTTCACTAAATCTGACAACTTTTTGAAACCAGAAACTTTCACAAAACCGTTTTGATTTTCCCAATTTTACATTTTTCAAAAGGTTCCATTTTTTTTTTTGTTTTTTTTCCTCTGTAGCATTTTCATTTTTCATTGATGGTTTTAATTGGTCAGCCCTAATCACATGCTGGGATCTTTCAAAGTCAGACCATTTCAATTTTCAAAACCTGGTGATTTTGAAAAACAATATTTTTATAAACAAATTTGATAGGGTAGTTTTGAAAAATGAGGTTACTTACTTTGTACAGTAATTGGAGTTCTTTGAGATGTGAGGCTCCTAACTTATTCCACCAGGGAGCACATGAGGTCCATGCACCTGAGACCAGAAGATTTTTGAAGCTATGTCCATTGGTCTGTGTCTGCATCCTTCTCCTCCCTATGTTCTGAACTGAGGTCCAAAGGTGCAGTGTGCACCAAACACCTCCCCAGTTGCTTCTCAATCACAAATCATATGTATAGGATCCAGGGCAGAAGGGAAGGAAGGCAGGTAGTGGAATACAGATAGGAACCACACATCTGAAGGAACTCCAAGGAAAGTAAGCCCCCTCTCTCCTTCTTCATATGATGATCCCTATATATGTATTCTATGCTATGTGGCTGGCAAGCAGTGGCTCAGTGATGACCACCTAACATGCCTCTACTGCTTTGGGGAAGCTCATGTCCTCTTGAAGTGCAGTATTTGCCTATCCTTCCATACTAGAACCTGTTAAGCCCATGAGTACTGGCTGTGAAGTACTCCATCTATGAAAACATCTTAGAACTTGACAAGGTGGTCTGGTATACCCAAGCCACATGTGCCCCCACTCCAAAAAATAACAGAAAAGATACTTTGTACCAACCAAGGAAGCAGAATTTGTATTCACTCAGCCTGCCTCAAACTCCTTAGTAGTCAAAGTAGCTGAAGAAGCAGGCAACATCAGTCAAGATCCACCCCCATCAAATAAGAAAGCAAAGCATTTGAACTTATTCAGGAGGAAGATTTTCACTTCAACCAACCTACAGTTCTACACAGCACACGGTTAGGCATTAGTGTTTAAATACGATTTTGTTAATTATTCCAAGAGTGACCCAGGGGTTAATTGGTGGTTCACTGCCCTGTGTCAGCAACTCCTTTCAGGCCTGACAACTTGTCACACTTAGCATATGGCTGTCATAGTATTTATCTTGAAAGAATGTCATGTGAAGTATCAGATAAAAGCTGGTGACATACTGGCCATTGATATCATGCAGTTTTTGTATTCAAGATATATGAAGAGTTGTTTATACCTATTGGTACTATGCTTTAAAATCTGCAACTACACGGAGGCAGGGGGGATAAACAGGCTTATTTCAGGCAGGCAGGACGGTAGTTATCGCTCTGTCAAGTATAAATTACGTATGGTAAAGCTGACACAAAGGAAGTACAATTTATATATTAAGTCAACAGGAAAAACAGGTTGACAGGGGAATGTGAACTCCACATGGCACCAGCAGGCCAGAGAACAAGCAATGGAGGAGAAGAGAGTCTTATCTTGATGTGCACTTCAAAAGGGGACATTTCAAAGGTTGACTGGATTATAAGAGAAAGGAAGGGCCAATAATCTATTTAATGTGGAGGTAAAATCTTAACTACATTTCTGTTAAGAACTTTTCATATAGATCTGGATGAGGTCTAGCTAACAAAGAACAATACATGGCTAAGAGAAATGCTGGGGTAAACAGACAACCTTGTGTGTTTCAAGTCAATGAGCAAAGTCAGGATGACTCCAGATGGTGAGTTGTAAGTGGGTGTCCTTATCACAAGTTTTAGACACATGAAGCACTGAGAAGGGCCTCCAAGGTAACTCCCTGGTACAGATGCCAGAACAGAGTTCAGGGAAAGGCCTAATATCATTAACGTGAGTAATGACACCCTCCCTTCATGGATGTATGCCAATCCCAGTTCACAAAAATGCAAGGGTAAAACTATAAACAATTGTTATGGTTAGATACTAATTACTGCTTTTTTGCTTTAAATCTCCAGGAATGTACCTGTTGGCCAGCCGAGAGAGCTGCTACCTCATTCCCCTGTACCCCCAAATTAGGATTTAACTATATACTTTAACAGAAATAGTTTGAGGGTAATTACCTGTGTGTTAGCAATATGTTAATTTGAACAATGGGCAGAGCCATTATTAATCTTTTATCCCATTGGCTTATTGTGCTTATCTTGTCTTGCTGCTAGAACCTATCCAGGGGCTACGGAAATCTCATCCCAATCGCTTCTCTCCATCCAGTGAGCACACTATATAATCTATTGTAATCAATTGTTTTGCAGTGTCTCTGAGCCTGATAAGCAACGTGACACTCTGCCAGCATAATAAACTCCTGTGCTTGACTCTACAGGGTGTCTATTTCTGTTCCTTCGCTTTTGTTATCAAATTCACTGAAGAACCCCTTTTGCAGAAGGGGTAATTTGTGAAGAAATGGGTCTTGGACTGATTGAAAACCAGCAAGCTCTGCAGAAGGACATGAAGGGTGAGAAACTACTTTAAGCAAGGGTTGTAACTTCTTAAGATTTATTCTTTAGAAAGCATGTTGTATTTTTGTTTTATTCATAACCATTTCTGTTTCCATTATTCTTACTCAACACTCACTTGAATCTGTGAATCTCTGTTCTTTGTTAATCAATTTATATTTGTTGTCACCAGAGATTACAGAGCTGTGTTGTCATAAAGGACTTAATCCTGAGTGGTAACCTTCAAGCTATGTGTACACTGTCTCTGTGGGAAGAGTTTATGTAGCAACTACTGTCAGTGTCTAGTGACAGGGACTGTATATTACAGGTGAATGCATCCAGGCAGTTTGGAGACTGGAGTACACCAAGAGTTAACCTGCAAAGCAAATTAAGGGCTGACAGAGTCCTGAGGAAATTGTTTTGGTGCTATCTGACTGAGAGTGCCAAGGAGATGACACACAGTTTTCCACTAGGAAATCTCTCTCTCTCTTTCCCTGCTGCTGAGGGGTAATACAGTGACCTATAGCTCTTAACACCTTAAGAAAATGTAACACCAAGTTTGCAGAATTCACTGACAAACTTCTGCAGAAGGATAGCATACAGTTCCAAGTGCTCATCAAGGAAGGTAAATAAACTGCCAGATTGTCCCTTCAAGCCTTACTCAATGCAGCAGACACAGCTTCCTGACTGATGCAAATGGCCATTGTCATGAGTAGAGTGCCATGGCTTCAGTCCTCCAGATGCCCTATGGAAGTTTAATCTGTAGTGCAGGGTTTCCCCTTTTGAAGGGTGTGGCAGGATTCCCGGGGTGCAGCCTGAAACCATGGTACCACTGTGTCTCCTTAACTCTCCAGCCTGGGCTATTTCTCACAGTGCTTTGCTAGTGACAAGCAGCAACCCCCTCCAGGTGCTGTTATCATTCAAAACAACCGCATGTGGACCCCCACGCCCAGCTAGATTGCATGAATGCTCCCAGAGCCACTCATGAACCACAAAGAGAAAGGCACTAGCCAGATTCCCGCAGCTTTCAGTTTTGTACCTCATGAATATACTGTCTTTCACTGCTCAAAATGAGCAGTGTAAATGTATTAATTGGTTCACCACTTCATCGATGGAAAGTTGATATACACCAGATTTTGTAAACCTGAGCAAACACACTTACCAAACACTTCAGACAAACTCAATGGTAAAGATAAACAGTAAAACAAGTGTATTGACTGCAAAAGGTAGATTTTAAGTGATTATAAGTGATAGGCAAAAAGTCAGAGTGATTACCAAAATAAAATAAAATAAAATATAATCACATAGTCTAAACTCTCAACCGTATTAGAATGGGCAGCACCTCGATTAAGTAGTTTTTCTCACCCCATGGGATATTGCAATTCATAATACACAGTTTTCACTCTTGAAACGTGGGCCAGTCACCTCTGTTGGAGTCTTCAGTCTTCCGAGTGTCCTTGTTGCTTGCAGCGTAGGTGAGAGAAGCAGAAAAATCAAACACTGGGCCCCTGTGTTTTGTTTTATATCCTTAGTTCATGTGCTTGGAGAACACAAGTCCAGGAATGTCTGGCAGACATTTTCTGAGTCACAAGGTGAAGGAATACCTCCTTGCCAGAGGATGTTGTGAAGGCCAAGACTATAACACGTTAAAAAAAGAACTAGATAAGTTCATGGAGGATAGGTCCATCAAATGCTATTAGCCAGGATGGACACGGATGGTGTCCCTAGCCTCTGTTTGCCAGAAGCTGGGAATGGGCAATATGAGGTGGATCACTTGATGATTATCCCTTCTGTTCCTTCCCTCTGGGGCACCTGGCATTGGCCACTGTTGGGAAACAGGACACTGGACTAGATGGACCTTTGGTCTGACGCAGTATGGCCGTTCTTATGTTCTTATGTGTCTCCTGTGAGTGAGTCATTGAACTGTAACTGCTCTGCTGGACAATGGCTGGTGATGTCTGTTCAGGAAGGGTGGTTAAACTCTTCCAGTTCCAGCAAGCACAGAACACATAGCATACAGCAAAATCTGGCCACTGTTAACTGAAGCTTTAGCTTATGTAGTAGAGGCTTGAGCATTTGCAGCTGAAAAGATCAGGATTCTGTTCAGTGCTCCACTGTTTTCTATGGGCATGAATTCAGTAAACTAGCTTTACTGGTTTCATTACCCCATTTTGAGGATGTGCTACAATTCAATGTGTTTCAACCTTTTTGATAACAGGGTCCAGCCTGTTGCCTTCCTAAACTGTTGCAGGGAGATCTCAGGGACCAGCGCTGGTCCACAGACCAGTCACTGAAAAACACTGTGCTAGATCATTAGATTATGAACTAATCAAAAAATGTCCAAGGCTTTTCTATTAAAGGGAAAAAATGTCTGGTTTTGTTCAAAAAAATTGAAGTTTCTGAAAACCAAAAGTATTTCAGTTTTTGTTTTTCCAAGAAAACGTCCAAAAATCCAGGTTTCATTGATATTTTTCACAGGGAGGGGAAATATTTCCCAACCATCTTTAAAGATTACTCTTTATGGTACATTCACAGTTTCAGTATCCATGCATCCATTTTTTAATTTTATTTTATTTTTGTTAAACCTGGATGGCACCAATCAAATTTTAAAATTAGTTTAGCGGATGAATTTTTGTCCCAGACTTTTCTAAAATCTGTGTATTGTGACAGACCCAGGCCAGTGTGGTACAGGAGTCTGGTAAAGGGCAAATATACTAGTCACTGGCTGAGTAGTTTTCTGTTCCCTGAGTGACTAGAGCAGGGGCTGCACTAGAGTAATCAGGAACCTGCTAGAACCAATTAAGGCAGACAGGCTGATTAGAACACCTGCAGCCAATCAAGGCAGGCTAATCAGGGCACCTGGGTTTAAAAAGGAGCTCACTCCAGTCAGGGAGGGAGGAGCTAGAGGAGAGGAAGTGTGTGTGAGGAGCTGGGAGCAAGAAGCACATGGAACTGAGAGTGAGAGGCTGTGCTGCTGGAGGACTACGGCGTACAAGTCTTATCAGACACCAGGAGGAAGGTCCTGTGGTGAAGATAAAGAAGGTGTTTGGAGGAGGCCATGGGGAAGTAGCCCAGGGAGTTGTAACTGTCATGCAGCTGTTACAAGAGGCAATATAGACAACTGCAATCCACAGGGCCCTGGGCTGGAATCGGAGTAGAGGGCAGGCCCAGGTTCCCCCCTAACCTCCCAACTCCTTATCTGACACAGGAGGAGTTGATCCAGACTGTGGGGAAGATCACTGAGGTGAGCAAATCTGCCAATAAGCACAGGACCTACCAAGGTAGAGGAGGAACTTTGTCATAGTATGTTCAGAGAAAAATAATCAAAGGTACTATGTGAAAAAATTATCTATTTTTATGTGTTATAAATTTACTTAAATGAAAAATTAAATTGAATAATCTTTATGTTGGCAGATGTACCAGATGATTCTGATTCAGTAACTAAAAATTTTCCACTAACATACTTAGATGAAGTGTCTGAAATTTGCACTATGCAATGATATTTAGGTCTTGTTCATATCTTGAGACCGATGCAATAAAGATTTTTATTGTAAGATAAAGTCTATATGTGTTTCTATAAACTTTTATAATCAGCCTGTTCTTTTTTTTTCCTCTGAACAGCATTTTTTTTTCTCTGAACGTTGGCATCACTCAAACACTGCCTTGTTTCAAGTTTTTGCTCATTGTGGTTCTGAACAGCTTGGACATTGTTTCGGGGCTGCTGCTTTATGCTGGCAGGAATTCTTGAAACCAAATTGTTTTTCAATGCACTTCTAAAAGATGTTCATTTAAGGCAAACAATAGCTTGGATCATTTCCTCTGTCGACTGATTGACAATAATGCTGAAGAAAGGATTTGCTTCTGAGCTTGCTGTTTTACAGTCAAAAAGCTTGCCAAGCCCAATAATTCTGCATTTGCACTTAACTGTTCCTTGCATCTTCAGTTTCTGTGTTTCAGAATAAATTTAAGAAAGCAAACTTCAGCAAAAAGCTCCATCAAAACGGTACACAAATCATTATTGCTAAAGTCAGCTTGTTAGATTGTAGATTTAAAGTAATTTGCACACCATTGACCATGACACATTGTTCAAGAGTTCTGCTTTCCAAGACTGTTATTTTACATTATGCATGACCTGAACACTTATGGGATTTTGGAATAAATAGTATGATTCAAACACTGTAATAGTGGGTATTATTTCTGGGCCAGTGTCACAATGTCTCACTCTGAGCAACATTCTGTCCTTTCGTACAATTGTGCTGTGAGGGAACCCTGCAAAGATATTTTATTTTAGGATATGTCTACACTGGAATAAGAGACTGATGGCACAGCTGGGGCTGCCCAAGTCAGTTAACTGCGGCTCACAGGGTTCTGGCTGTGGGGCTAAAAATTTCTATATAGACATTTGGGCTCAGGCTGGAGCCTGGGGTATGGGACCACCCCATACTGAGCTTGAATGTCTACACAGCAATTTTACAGCCAGGCAATCTGAGACCCATGAGCCTGAATCAGCTGACACGGGGCCAGTTGCAGGTGCTTAAATGCTGTTTAGATTCAAAATTGTTAAAGCTAATCAGAATCTAGCTATTGATCTGGACAGGTTTTGGATCAGGCCCAAGTGCTCATTAATGTGACTAGCAACACTCCATAGCCCTCAGGGAGTATGCTCAAATCCTGGATTCTAACTGGAGTCCACAAAGCTACTAAAAGAGAAGAAGTAAAAAGCATTGCAGGACATGTTTCCCCCTAATCCACTGTAAGCCTTTTTGCCATGTGCTGTTCAGATTTAAGCCAATGTTTGCTGAAGTATGGTATGATTTTAAAACTGTTTCACCTTAAATCTGCCTCCAACCATGACCTTGATTGTGCAAGGAGCCAAATATCTCCTTCTGTGAGGAAGCAGTCTTGCTGTCATAAGTCAGTCAGTCATTCGGTCACACTCTGTTGTAGTCATTATTATTGTAGGACCTAACGAAACCATGGTACAGTTCCATGCACTGTACAAACACATAGTAAGAGATAGTCCCTGTTCTGAAGAGTTTACAATCTATATAGACAAAAGGGAAACAAGCACAGAGAGTAGAAATGACTTGCTCAAGGTCACATAGCAGGTCAGTGTCAGAGCCAGTAATAGAATTCCAGTCTCCTAACTAGAGCTAGGGAGCGATAGCTCAGAGGTTTAAGCATTGGCCTCCTAAACACAAAGATTGTGCATTCAATCCTTGAGGGGGCCATTTAGGAATCTGGGGGGGGGAAATGGGGGAGGTGTCCTGCTTTGAGCAAGGGGTTGGACTAGATGATCTCCTAAGGTTCCTTCCAACCTTGATATTCTGTGAAAAAAAGTTTTCTACCAAAACTCTTTATGGTGAAAAATGCAGTCACCGACACCAAAGCATTCATCAAATTAATGTTGCTTTTGACAGATTGTTCATATAAAAAGAATAAAAAATTCCCAAAATATAAATGTTTCATTGAAACATTTCTAAATAAAATGTTTCAATGTTTCTGTTTGAAAGGACTTCATTTTGAAAATGTCCTTCCATTTTTATAAAACTTAAGAAAAGGCTCAACACCTATATGAAACATTTCCTTTCAAATGAAATGATTCATTTGACCTGAAGTTACATTTTCTTTTTATGTTTATTTTGCCAAAAAGTTCAACATTTTTTTTGTTTTGTACTGATCCAAAAAGCATTATTTTTCATTTTTTTGGAACAGCAATAGAATTTCAAAATCAGCTATTCACACAGTTCTACTCCTGACTCTTCACTAGACCACAAATTCTGTTCAAAAGTTGTATGAATATAATTGTTCCTCTAAAATCTTTGATTTCTGATTTACAGCTATGAGCTATCACACAACTTGGGCTGCAACTACATGTTTGTTTTTTTCCTCTAACTGTTCTGATTGATTGCCCCCCTGTAATCTGGCACAGCAGATTGTCTAAAGCAGGATTTTTTGGATGTCTTTTTGGGACCAAAGTTCATAACCTTGATACATGTTCATGCTTTTTTTTTGAATTCCTCACATTTGCAGTTGAATGCTATTTGTACTTTTGTCTCTAGAATGCTTTATCAGAGTACAAAAGTGGGAAATACATCCCAAAATAGAATTACAATTAAGTCATTTTCACCACAGTAAAATCACTATATTAAAACTGAGCGCTTACTACATTCATATTCTTTAACATGCTCTGTCTGCATCCAAATACTGCAACATCTCATTGGATATTTGCAAAAAAAAAGCTATGTTGACCAAAAGTAATGACCTATAATGCAGTTCTTTAAAGAATTTCGTCAGCACCTCATTCTTTCATTCAAGCAATGCTAACAATTGTGCATGGTGTTAACTCTGCAAATTCTTTACAACAGATAATTCACTGGCAGGTTTGATCATTAATAAATGTCAAGGCGCAATGGGGAAATCCGAGCTGCAGAAGATCATAGACATAGATGTAGACATAGGAATGGACAAACATTTTAAGTCTCAATGGACTAAATTCATTAAATAAAGTATATGGTGGGATAAGATACATGTTGGTAAACTGGTGTAAGAGAATCTAAGTTAGTTTAGTATAGCGACAAGGGACCAGAAAGAAGTGAGAATGTATCAAGATCTAAATTCATAGATTTTAAGGCCTGTAGGGACCACTGTGATCATCTCGTCAGACCTCCCACATAACACAACTCATGCATTGAGCCCAGTAACCTGGGGAAGTTGAACCATGTTGTGCTGCTGCTTTACTGTACACTTTCTTGCATCTACATTTAAATTATTTTTCCTACTTACTCCCTGGAACTCTTCCATGCCCTTGATATATAAATGACACCTATTTAGGTACCTCTACATCCACTTGGTGCTCTGTGTTTGATGTTATGCAGTCTTAGTGGGATTCTGCGAGAATACCATCAGGAAAGCCACAGAACCTCTAAGTGATGGTGTTGGCCTTCAGTGGAACAGGAGATTCCTGGGTTCCATGGACTGAATCCATCTTTGTTTAATCCTGAGCTGATGGTGTCAAATCTGCAAATGAACTGAAGCTCAGCAGTTTCTCTTTGAAGTCTAGTCCTGGCTCCACTCTTTAGCAAAAAAACTTCAGGACCAGACTTCAAAGAGAAACTGCTGAGCTTCAGTTCATTTGCAAATTTGACACCATCAGCTCAGGATTAAACAAAGACTGTGAATGGCTAGCCAACTAAAAAAGCAGTTTTTCCTCCCTTGGTGTTCATACCTCAACTGCTAGAAGAGGGTCTCATTCTTCCTGACTGAACTAACCTCGTTATCTCTAGACTGATTCTTGCCTCTGGAAATTTCCACTATATGCATCTGAGGAAGTCAGTATTCACCCATGAAAGCTCATGCTCCAATATGTCTGTTAGTCTATAACGTGCCACAGGACTCTTTGTCTCTTTTTATAGATCCAGACTAACACGGCTACCCCTCTGATACTGGAAACTCTGTGAGTCTCAAATCCTGCAAAGATGTACACATTTTCTTAACTTTATGTAGGGTGAACAGTCTCCAATAAAGTCAAGTAGTTACTTAAGCCTTTGAAAGATCGGGGCCTTTGGTTTCATGGAGTTTCAAATCTCCTGTATAAATGACTCTATGGTCCTTAATATTATCCTGACTAATTCTTTATGAATCATTAGTGCCTCAGGAGCAGAGGAAGGGAACTTTAACTGATCCATTGAACAGTACAGCTGATTTTTGGAGTAGAATTTCAACAAGTAAATGTGATGCTAGGTAGGAAAGCACATTGAGCCCCAGTCATAGACCAGCATCCCTCGATGTGCTGTGCAAACACAAAACAAAAAGATGGCCCTTGCCTAAAAGAGTTTACAATCTGTATATTATCATCACAGTTTAGGTACACATTTTTTTTTATAAACTAGTCCACACACTATTCAATATTCATGGCCTTGGGAAAAAGTATAATGTGTCTCATTGTCCAGTTGAATGGGATTTGATTAATTGGATTTATCCTCCAGACTATTACATCTAAGAGGAAAGTCTAGAAGTTGTTATCTGAACATAAATCTCATTAACCATGGCTAAAATAGAACTAATCATATGCTGTCAATCCCAAATTAATGAAGCTTCCAATCACGTGTGGCAGATTTAGGAAAGAGTCAGTTAATTGATATATTTTAAAAAATTATGCAATGCCATCTGCCACATGCAACAAATTGCAAAAATGGGACCTCTATGTGCCTTACCTATGGGTCCTGATCCAGCAAACGTGCTTGGAGCATGCCTACTGGATCAGGCCCCTATAAATGAGCTTACACAAAATCACCAGGGGGGAGGAGGAGGAGGAGCAGCAGCTCGCTCATAACTTTTAGCCTGAGGTTGAGGTACTCACCAGAGAAATGAAAGAACTTCAGTTTGAGTCCTCCCTTTACTCGAGAGGGAGAAGGGACTTGAGCAAATGTCTTCCATGCCTCAAGAGAGTGCCCTAACCACTTGGCTATAAGGTATTTTGAAGTAGGGCTCCCTCAGTCCCTCCTGATGAAGCTGTTCCATTGTGAATAAATAATTTTAAAAAGTCACTGGCCCAAAAGTTATGTGTGAGGTCCTCCTCCTCTTCACAAAAATGGCAGAGTACCTCACTCCAAGAGAGAGTTTGTAGCTGAGAATCCCAAGTGGAGGGATGTGCCGCCCTATAGCCAGGACTTCAGCACCTATGTCTGAGATTGGGGCAGGGCTTAGCCCACACCTCTCATCTTGGCATCTCTCATTGACTAGTCTAGGTGAGGAGCCTCCTAGTATGCTTTTTTTTGGTGAATCACATCTGAGATACCATTCATTGGATAGGGAACCTAGGCACTGAACTCAGGATTTGTGAATCCCAATGATTTTCTAGACACATAAAAGTTAGACTTGGTGATGCTGAGCGTCTCCATGCCTAAATTCCTTTGTGAATCTATCCCCTGGTCCCTAATTACCTTAAACTCCCTTGAAAATCCCAGCCTAGAGCAGATTATTTCTGTTGTTTCTTATTTAACAAGTAATGGCCCTGGAACACTTCCAATTGTTTTTACCCACAACCACAGCTGAGGGCTTGGAAAGTTTTCTATCTTTAAATAGTCAATTAAGTCTTTGTTCTGTATTCTATAGCTTAGTTGTGTTGTATAGGGCCCTTCTCTCCCTGTCTCCCTCAGAGTAAATTTTGACTATAATTCAGAGAACATTTTTCTTTGAGAGTAGAAGCACTCTAGCTGGTTTTAACAAAGTCTGCTATATTTTTACACCACAGATTACAGACACATGATTGAAGGACAAGGCTAGAATCTGTTAAAAGCATTATTGCTGGCAAAAGGCTCTGCTTTCTGTAAAGAAAAGTTTACTTTAATTTAAACAATTTGCCATTGTATTTCTCTATCAAACAAGCAGTTGAGAACATGACAGACAAGTTGTTTTGATGGAGGTAGATGGACTGAATTATGCTGGTTTCCTCTATTTCTGCATTTTTAATGCCTGTTATATTCTAAAGAATTTTCTTTTTATTTTCAAATGCATTTCTGTGGTGCCTGGCATCCCATTTTAACCTGGCTTTTTTCCTGCACTTACTTCACCTGACAGATGACTTACTTTTTCTATCAGGTAGGGAGGCAGATAATGCTGACCATCAAAAGTTTGAGATGTGGGTTCATCTTCACTCCAGCTTCATAACTGGCGAACTCAATAACAAAGCTGGGTGGGAACTGTTTTTTCCATCCAAGGAAAAAGATAGAAGATTATGAAAATGTTTCCTCTCAAATTCTGAAAAAAAATTCACAAACCAATTGTCTGAAAAAAATTACAATTCAGATCAAATGAAACATTTTGTTTTGGTAATTTTGAAATGTTTCATTTCTATTTTGACCTTTGTAATTATTTCTATATTTTTCACTGCAATTTTCTTTTTAAACAAAGAGTCATTTCAAATCAAATGTTTTGTTCTGAAAATGTTGAAACTTGACCTTTCAAAACTTTTTTATTCAACATTTTTTCAAAAGAGGTAATTCGTCAAAATTGACCCTTTCTACCAAAAAGTTTCAGTTTCAACAAATAGGCATTTTTTCAACAGAAAAAATATTCTTTTGAAATTCCCAACCAGCTCAACTTGATAGTTTGTTTTTGTTCACTTGCTTCTTTAAAGTGAGTGCTAAGAGTTCTCTTTGCTAATCTAAATCTAGATTATTCCTTCACTTCGGTGGTGTTTGAGAGACAAGGTGGTAAGGCAATATCTTTTACTGGACCAATTTCTGTTGGTGAGCGAGTCAAGCTTTTGAGCTTACACAGAGCTCTTCTTCATCTCTATGTAGCTGACAAGCTATAAAAGCTTCTCTCTCTCTCATCAAAAGAAGTTGGTCTGATAAGACATATTACCTCACCCTCCTTTATCTTGCTAATATACTTTGACCAACAATACTACACACAATTTCTGTGGTATTACAGGGCAATCCTGACTGACAAGCTTTCTGAAGTGGAGAGAGTCATATTTCTTATATTAATTATGTAAGAATGAGTTCAAGGAATAGATAATATAGCACATCCTTATAAACCTTACTTTGCATTTTGTTTGTT
This sequence comes from Gopherus flavomarginatus, assembly GCF_025201925.1. NCBI lineage: Eukaryota > Metazoa > Chordata > Testudines > Testudinidae > Gopherus > Gopherus flavomarginatus. Next base: position 110,508,419 of record NC_066618.1, read on the forward strand.
TGTTTTCTTCCCTACAACTGCCTTATCCTAGGCCTGACATTGACCAATGCTAGTGACCAAAACTCTAGTTGTTCCAGTGAGAGTTTGAGGTGTTCAGCACCTCTCAGAGCAGGCAGACTAGAAAAATGTTCACAATCTCAGGCATCAATATATGCATTGTATGATTGCCCTACATTCCACTCCCAACCTCAGCCCTCAAATTAACTCTTAGGGATGGCATCTTCAGAAGTGCCTAACTGATTCAGGAACATAAAGTCTATTGACTTTCATTGGGACCTGGAGACCTAAGTCACTTTAGGCATCTTTGAAAATTCCACCCAAAATGCTTAGTTGGACCCATCTCTCTTTTTGCATTAGAAGTTTGCTGAACAGTGAGAGAAAATTAGTATATTCCACAGTCTCTAAAAGAGTAATAAACTGCTGTTTCCCTCAATGTTCAGGTAACTTTCAGTGACTCATTGGGGGTGGAATCACTGATGTACATAAAACATGCTTGTCACAAACAGGACATGGGCAGTCCGGCCAAGCAGGAATCAGGCTTACTGGCTAGGGCTGGATGGAGAAGTCAGAGCTTGGAGTCAAGCCAAGGGGTCAGAGCCAGAGAACAGAGTCAGAGCCTGAAGCAGGAAATAAAAGTAGGATCCATTGTAGCAATAGGACACATATTGTTGGGCTACACAGACAGTCTCCTGGAACTTCCGTCATGCCTAAATAGTGAGCCTAGACCAATCAGTGGTCATGGAGTGCTGCCAATTGGTCTTCCTGTGGTGTTAAGTTTATAATGCATAGATCATACCTCTATCCTGGTGACATGGACATGGGGGTCACCTGCAGCCCTATAAAACCTGGGTTCTAGTTCTCTGAATACTTACAATGACTCTTCAAAGTGAGAAACTGATTTTTTTTTTATCTCATAGGTAAACTTTGTCAGTTGAAATAGTTTGTAAGAGGCATCGGTGTTTCTTTAATGATGTTTTTAAAGGAACGCATTTTGTTTTACAGTAAAATTTTCTTCGCAGCAAGCGGAACCTTTTGCTAGGAATAAAGCTTTTAACAGAATCTAGCCTCCTTCCTTCAATCATGTGTCCGTGTGGGTCAGATAAGAATTTCATCTATGACAAAGCAATGGTTCACTTGAATTTGGTTCATGTCTGTGAACTGGCCATTGATTTTTATTTTTTCCCCAAAAACCATCCATGAACTTTTTCAGGGTGCCTTTCAAGATATATGCATATTTAGGTTTGGTTCATTGTGGTATTTTGGCAAAGTTGAATAGTATTTCTCCAGGGTCCATGATTGGCCATTTCATCAAGATAGTCAGCACAGTTCAGCAAATGTCATTTTCTCTTGGTTTCTGGGTGAGAGATGTTAAGTCATTTTTGTATTTGTAAGCTAGCATGAAGAGTCTGAAAAAAGAAAACATTTTCTTCTAGCTGATGGCAGACAATATCTTGTTACAAAGTCATTTCATCATTCCTCCATTACTAAGAACTATTTCACTGCTGTTTTATACTTTAGTTCAAGTAGGGTCATAGGATTCTGTCTCATTATTCAGTGTTTTGGAGGTTGAGAGGAGGCTCTTTCTCTTTCATGGCCTGTGTGACAAATATGAAGGTCTCTTTTGATGATTATTAATACTGTATCTAAGTCAGTCATTACAATGGTGTGCCAGTACCATAAATGGGGGGTGGCTATTTCACTCCCACAGTCTGACTGGGCAGCAAAGCCTACCCATTTAGGGAAAGAGGGAGGAGGCCCTGTCTAATAGTTTCCTAACAGCTTGCACTGGGTCTTTAAGAGACAGTGCCAGTGAGCAGGGCCGGTTCCAGGCACCATCGCAGAAAGCAGGTGCTTGGGGCGGCCAGTGGAAAGGGGTGGCACATCGGGGTCTTCGGTGGCAATTCGGTGGCAGGTCCCTCAGTCCCTCTCGGAGGGAAGGACTGGCTGCTGAATTTCTGCCGAAGAATGAAGTGGAGCGGTAGAGCAGCTGCCAAAGTGCCACCGATCATGGCTTTTTTTTCTCTTTCTTTCTTTCTTTCTTTCTCTTTGCCATTCGGGCGGCGAAGAAGCTGGAGCTGGCCCTGCCAGCTAGTAGCCTTAATGGTCCTAGACGGCTCACATAGGGAGCACGCAAACCAGTTTGAACAAGAGAAAATTACCACAGACATTCAGCAGTAACTGGAATTGCTAGGAGAATATTAGGGCATGTCTATATGGTGCAGCAATCCATGATAAAGGAATGTGATATCTAAAGCATACCAATGTGTTGCACAGTAGCTGGCCATTGTAGACCTTGCTGGCACAAACTAAAAGGAACGAGGGAACAGCAGGGTCTACATGGACCAGCTAGTGTGCAACCTGTTGGCGCACTTTAGAAATCATACCTTCTAACAAGCATTGCTGCACTATGTAGACAAACCGTAGGTTGGTTCAGATCTGGTCCTGTAACTTATGGTGAAAGCCTATCTGATTCAGCCTGTGGTGAAGCTTAAATTTAAATTAAACTAAATATTAGAACTGATCAGGAATTTTTGGACAAAACCCTTTTCTTTTTTTTTTCGTCAGAAAATTATTTGCCAAATCAGAAACTTTTTTCAAGGAAATGTTATCAGTTTTAATGAAATTTTCTCATGATACAGAGAGAGGGGGACTTCTCAATAACCTGATGTTTAGGGAAGTGATGCGAGGGACCTAGGGTCATGTCCCTGCTCTGCCTAATTTGGGTGATGAAGGTGAGTCTCCTACATCCTAGGTGAATGCCCTGACACTAGTGGCTATTGTAGGGAAGGTTTCTCTCCATTTTAAAAAAAATCTTGTTTTCATTATGCATCAGAACAAAATAAATGACAAAACCATGTTTTTTTTCAAAATGGATATCTCTTCTGTAGCTAGCTTTACTTAATATATGTGCACACTGTTTATTGATTTAATAACCTTTTTTCTCTAATGTCTTGTTACAACTGCTAAATAAAAATATCATGCTTTAAGAAATCTGTTGTTCAGTGGTCGCAGGTCCCTAACAGGAGGAAATGTAGGTGCCTGAAACCCAGTCAGAGCTGCTGGATGATAAGCATTTGGTACACATATGGTAGGGTATTTAGATCTCAGTCAGAATGGAAACATTGAGATCCACCTTGAAACAGGTATTGGCAAGAGGCTGAACATCTGAGAGACTAGAAAGCAGGCAGAGGTGCAGCTAGACTTGTAACCGTAACAGTATGCATAAGAGCCAGACAGAATTATAGCCTCTGTGCACTAAATCACTCTCTCTCCATTCCCCTCTGAGTGCCTGGCACCTGGCTTTGTCCCACATCTATGCCCTGTCCAGTGATGCTAGCCAGTCACATGGTTGAGAGTAAGCTCCACCTCACAATGGGTACATGCCTTGGACCTCTGAGGACATTCTGCCTCCCTGGGACCCCAATTCAGGAAACCAGGTAAACACCTGCTTATGCTTTAAGCATGAGTACTATTTAAACAAACAGCTGATAATGTGCTTAAAGCTATAAGTATGTGTCTATGTGCTTTGCTGAACTTGGGCCTGAGGAAGAATATTCACCAATGCTCCTCAAGGGGCCGAGTGACTGTCTATCACCTTCTCACAATCTGTGCCTTACAAGTGCAATGTAGCTCATACTAATTATAGCACAGTTTTGTTCTACTGTCATTTCTGGTGAAAAGGCAAACAAATGAAATCTGCTCATGAACTTTTGAGCCAAAATGTGGCCTACTGTTTTGCAATGAGATTCAAGCAGAAGAAAAAAAAAATAATTGTTTGGACACAAAACGTTCAAACTTTTGCACCTACAAACTGTGTCTCATATAAAATCATGTGAACCTATTTTCAACAATATTTGGAGGGTTTGGTACATCTCTACTAAAGAGCTCCTATATATTTTCTTCCTGAAGCCATACCTTGCTTGTGGATCACACATGGTAAAAAGATGTTCTCCCACAGCTGTACAAAACATAGGAGAGCTAACGTCATACACCAGGGGTACACATGCCGGGAGACACAAGGAGGAAGGTAATGGGAAAACTATATAAATTTTTCTATGTAAAACATAATGAAACACAAAACCTTCTATAATCATTTCCAATGAAGAGGCAACACCACTTGGCGAACACATTAATACTTTAGTATATTTCCTGGACATGTTAATATTTTGTTTCTGAAAAATACACATAGTACAGTACAGTATTCCACTTTTATAATCTGAAGAATGGGCATAAACAGGAGGCTATGCAAGTATCATTTATTAAGAATTATTTTCAAAATGCCATACGCTTCCAACATCTAGTCTACTATAAAATTAAAATTCTGCTCTTCAGAAGGATTTTATGAACCTCAAAGATCAGTCATCACTGGCAGGGAAGATTTAGCAGTACCTAAACAGGTATGGACTCCAACAGAGTTAGGGAGCTCAGCTCAGTTCTCTTTAGATTGCTGGCAAATTTTTATGGTGTTAAATATATAAAAAAGTGTTTTAATTTATAAGGCAGGTTGCACTCAGAGGCTTGCTATTTGACGGGTCACCAGTACAAAAGTTTGAGAACCACGGTATTAAAGTATAGACATCTGTAGACAAATGTCCTTTAGAAAAAGCTTAAAATAACTTTACAAGACTAAAATCAAATATTTAGTGTTTCCTTAAACAGGCTACCAAGGTTGGCATATGGTATCAGGTTTTTTTCTCTGACATTCACAATCTCATACCTTGCTTTTTAAAATCAGAATTACTTCCTGTTCAAAAGCAGCAGCTTTGTAGCCTATCACATCACACACATGCAATTCTTACAAAGGCTGTGTGTAGACTACCTGTCGAATCGGTGGGTTAAAATCGATTGCTCAGGGATCGATATATCGCGTCTCATCTAGACGCGATATATCGATCCCCGAGCATGCTTATATCGATTCCGGAACTCCACCAACCCCAACGGAGTTGCAGAATCGACAGGGGGAGCCGCGGACATTGATCCCGCACGGTGAGGACAGGTAACTAATCCGATCTTAGATATTCGACTTCAGCTATGTTATTCACGTAGCTGAAGTTGCGTATCTAAGATCGATTTCCCCCCATAGTGTAGACCAGCCCAAAGACAGAGAAGTTCAGGAAGTGGGAGGGGACAAGGAGAATGTATTTGGGATTAAGGGTTATCTCATTTTGCAGGTTTTTCCAGCAAGGGGGAAGTGGGTGGAATCAGAAGAAAATTAGAAGCTTACTTTGCCAGAAGCAAATTTGACAATTAAATGTTCTTTTTTCTTCTTTTCTTCCTTTTTTTTTCCTTAAAGTTTACATTTGTTCAACTTCACTAACAAGCACTTCTTTCAGGTCAAATAGGAATTCAGAACATTCCGCTTTAACATAGAGCCCCTGGCTCTTAATGTGATAGAAATTTATGTTAGATTTGCCTGTCTTTATCTCCCACTGGACCACAAACAGATAGAAAGGAATATTATTATTTAATCATAATAATATTAGACAGAAATAAAAAATGACAATTAAAAGTCACTCCACTTCAAATCATAAATTAGCATGGCAGAGCAATGATGTACCATATGTTGGTTATAATGGAACAAATTAAAATAATATCTCCCTTTACAATCTGTGGGTTTCATTCTTTAATTTACATCAGTATAAATCAAGAGTATCTCACCTGACATCTAAGAAGTTACAATAGTGTAACATTAGAGTCAGAGGACAATTGGGGCCTGTGACTTCTTTCCTTACTAAAGTGCTTAAAATAAAGTGAAACTTGCTCTTAATTAATCTTTACTCTGACAGTGGTCTGGTTATTGGTATTTTGCAAATGCCATTATAATGTCAAAATATGTGTTCTTGTGTGAAATTGATTTTTCACGGGATCTCAAATTGAATGCTATTAACATAACAAGTAAAACTTTCTTTATGTAAATAGAGCCTATCATAACCTTATTCCCAGATTTGGACCTTAGCGTCCAAAATATGGGGGTTAGCATGAAAACCTCCAAGCTTAGTTACCAGCTTGGACCTGGTACTTGCTGCCACCACCCAAAAATTTAGAGTGTTTTGGGGCACTCTGGTCCCACTGAAAAACCTTCCCTGGGGACCCCAAGACCCAAATCCCTTGAGTCTCACAACAAAGGGAAATAATCATTTTTTCCCTTCCCCCCTCCAGGTGCTCCTGGAGAGATACACAGACACAAGCTCTGTGAATCCAAACAGAGTGACTCCCCCTTTCCGTTCCCGGTCCTGGAACAAAAAGGACTTTCCTATTCCCCCAGAGGGAATGCAAAATCAGGCTAGCCAATTCAACACACACCGATCTCCCCTGATTTCTTCCTCCCACCAATTCCCTGGTGAGTACAGACTCAATTTCCCTGAAGTAAAGAAAAACTCCAACAGGTCTTAAAAGAAAGCTTTATATAAAAAAGAAAGAAAAAATACAAATGGTCTCTCTGTATTAAGATGACACAATACAGGGCAATTTCTTAAAAGAATATTGAATAAACAGCCTTATTCAAAAAGAATACAAATCAAAGCACTCCAGCACTTATATTCATGCAAATACCAAAGAAAAGAAAGATTAGAAAACAGAACTACTTCTCCAAAGCTCAGAGAAAGCAGCCAGACAACAAAGACCCCAGACACACAATTCCCTCCACCCAAAGTTGAAAAAATCTGGTTTCCTGATTGGTCCTCTGGTCAGGTGCTTTAGGTGAAAGAGACATTAACCCTTAGCTATCTGTTTATGACAGAGCCTAAACCAAAATATGCTACCCATCTCTGTTTTAACCATTTATCTGTCTCTTTACTCTGCAGATTTCCTGAGAAAGCAGAAGTATGCAAATATTTCTTAAATACATGTAGCTGATTGACAAGAATCTGTCAGCAATCCATACCTGACTTAGAACAGAATAAGTTTACGGGAATTATAAGAATGTGAACCTGTCTCATTTAAAGTAGAGAGTGAGCTGAATTCTTATTGACCTCTCCAGCTAGAACATGTGAAAGCTTGATTATTATGATAGAACCAAGAGCAGAGTGCTTGTGGAGTGTGGGGAGGCTTAGTTTGAAATAAGACCAGAAGTTGGACTGGTGGGCAACACATGCATGAGTGTTTGTACGCCTTGAAAAGTAGTTGAAAGAAAACAGGTGCGTGGAAACAGGAAGCAAAGCTATTTGCTCAAAACCAGCTAATCCAAACCTTAATGGCTTTGAGAAACATACAGGCAACTTTTCATAAGAGATTGACACATCCTCTTCTGGGAGTATATTTGTGACAATATCTTTCTGGGAAACTCAAAGTAGGGGCAGATCAAAGCAACCTGAGAAGACTAAAGGAGACAAAGTGGGGGTGGGGTGAGGGAGGAGATAGCAAGATATGATATCAGTAGTTTAACCAGTATCAGACTGCTTGGCTAAACAATGAGGGGACACAGGGCCAGTTCTAGAACTATTGGCGCCCACCCCTCTCCATTTGTTAAACTTTTGAATACTTTATTTTTATTCCATTTGCAGCCCACTTTACAACTTCAATGCATGATTTGCAAGAATGATGTATCCCTGTCATATAAGATGATAAATGTGCATGCTAGGATCTGTAAATCTGTATTTATGCCATATATAAGCAAATTAAAAAGACTGTTTCATCTAAGCTTATAGAAACTTTTTAATTTTAAGAATAACTGAAAAGTACTAATATCAAGAAATTGAACTGTGCACCAACATTGGGAGGACCAGTATTAAAGAGTATTACAGTAGGTGACGGCCTTAGAATGTTAACCCTTCAGGTTCTATGAAAAGACAATGAAGGACTGTTTTCTGGAACTAACATACTTAGGATTCTTGGCACAGATTAAAGGAGTTATTTCCTACAAGGCATGTAGGTTTCAGAGCTGTGGTTAGTCCTCAGCATGAACATAAAATGCTTAATGAACACAGAGAAGAAGAAAGTTTAAGAGGCCTATGGGCCCTTTTTTTGTGCCCTAGCCTTGCTTATTATTTTATGTGGTTATGTGCAAGCCCCTGCAGGAGGGGCTGGATAGAGCCAGCTCCTGTCCTGTTATCTTCTCCCTGGGTGAGAGGAATGTTCCACCTGGTGACAGAAAGGCCTTCCCAGCTGCTGACTGCCAGGAAGTTGCAGGTCAGCAGGGGACAAGTCCTGCCCTGGGGTGCACAGAGACATGTAACCCAGAGATGGAAGTTGGGGTCCTGGTGACTGCTGTGGTGGGAACAGATCCCAAGGACTCTGTAGCCAAGTGGAAGTGTGGGCGGGATTTTGCTGGTCAATGAAGGGTCTGTCATAGCTGGTAGCTGTGAGTCTACAGCTGGATCAAGGTCACCTTCCCTTTTGGGGCACACAGGGGTGTCTGACCCAGAGGGGAGCCCAGAGAGGGAAGTCCAGATGGAAGGGGACAGGAGGGTCTGCCTACCTTTTGTAGGGAGGCTTTTCCCCAGGAGCAGGGTGAAAAATCTGCATCTGAAATGCCAGACCTCTCACCTGTGGATCAGGTTGTAAGGAAAGACTGGGGGTCAGATCTCCTGGAGGGGAGACTCCATCCAGCTGATGTGTTGGGAACAGAGAGTGGGGTGGCCAGGAGGCTCTTTAATGGAGTGCTTTGGATTGGTAAGAATGTTATTCCTGCTATCCTTGTAAAAGATAACACAATCTCTTCAAGGCTGGGGGAAGAAAAACTTTGTATTTGGGAAGCTCCGCAAGGGGATGAGGTCCAACCCAAAGAAATTTCAGAGGGACGGGCCAAGGGCAGGCATGGTTACAGTACACCCTTTCCTTGCCAAATACTCAAACACGTGCCTGAATTGAGAGCCTTCTCCAAAGAGACAGGAGACTATGGGTCTAAACCCTACCATGGTACACAAAGGAACTGGGAAATGCAATAGACACTGAACAAGCTAATTGTGTGAACAGAGCCTGTCCACTGTAGATCTGCTGTTAATCTTTTGTCTTTTGCTACTTTATCTAGGGGTCAAGACAAAGGAGTTAATACTAATGGTAAACCCTTTAAAGATGTATGACATACCTGATTTGTGGAAAAAAACTTTTATTTACGCTAGGGATGGTGACAAAACAGCCCCAAAAGCATGTTGTTTTTCATCTTATACCTGTGAACAGGCTGGAAGCTTGACACAGCAGCAAAAGCGTAACAGGCCTATGCTGCTGTATGGAAGGGAAAACTGAGGCACAATGCCTCATGGCATTGGTGGCTAAATGCCAAGACACCTACACTTTAACAGATATTGTTATCTGCACGCCAACATATTTTCAGGCACCCAGAGACCAGGAACCCAGAACTTTGCTACGACACCTATGAATGGCATCATAGGGTTTAAAGGTATTGGGAGAGTGTGCGACCAGAGACAAACGGGGATTTTATATGTACTGCCTCCACCGTGGACAGTGTCCAAGACGCTGGCAGTAAGTTCAGGAGGGGGGAGTGATGTTATTGTCATGAACTGTGACCATATAGATCATTGTTGCAGCCAGGGTCCTGTAGTTGCACCAGATCTTGTACATAGGAGGTCAAGTGGAGTTTCTATGCTGTGTTTGCAGCAGGCTAATGTGTCTGGCTCAACAAGGCAGGGTTCTGGAGTCCCACGCTGGCAGGGAAAACGGGCTCAGAGGTAGTCTCCGCCCATCAGGTGGCAGTCCCATGGGGGTCTCTGTGACCCAACCCATCACACCCACAAACAATACAGGTACATTTCCCATTCATGCCACTGATATTGCTTTTTCTTTTTTCCATCTTTTTTATTCACAACCAAGGACACACATTTTACAAAATAATGCCGAAAGAAATCAGTGCTCAGAGTGATTCTCTTACTTGTTTCAGAATGTATAGAACATATTCAAGACAGGGAGTAGGGACAAAGATCATGCTGAATTTAATGAAGGTCAGAGCTTTCATTATTTGGATACTGCAGTAATTCTGGAAGGCAGGTGACTGAAGCTTCCTTTAATCTGAAAATTCCTCACTTCATCTTCTAGCAACAAAGGAAAAGAAGTACTCCTCTCTTCCACATCACTTACCTCAATGATCACTTAAGCATAAAATTAGAGAAAAGAAGAAAATCAAGGATGTTGTCAACTGCTAAGCACTATGTTAATGAAATCACTGTGTTCTGCATATGCTTTTTGCATAAAATTGTCTCTAAGTCTTAAAATAGCTCTTCCACCACAGTTCTTCTGACATTATTCTTTCATTAAATCATCTCCTGGTTAATTGTATCCTATTGATGCTAGCAATCTATTGATGCTGTATTTTTTTAACAAGTAAAAGGTCACATCGAGTGAAACCTGCTATTAAGTAAGTAGCAAAGAAATTGAAAGCCGAAATAATAGTCTTTGCCTGAATACACAAGGCTGATGATGAGATGAAGTTGCAAATATACATTTAAAACTAACCTGTCTAAAAATATTGCAATATTTGGAGAAAATACTATATATTAAAACACTCTGACTATATGTGAAAATGACGAGAAATTAATTTATAACAAAAATGAGAGCTATATATAGTGACATATTAGAAGCAAAAATTATAATATTGGTATCTACCATAGTTGTGGCTTGACAACTGTTGATAACATTTTTTAGGAAGTTACTTACAGTTATAAATAACTCAGCTTATAATACACTTATCTTGGACAATTTGTGTGCCTTTGAACATGAATGTGACATTACCAACTTACAAGATCAGAGTGGACATTTAACTTTTCATTTCTTAGTTACTTGCCCACAGGAGTTACTCGACCACGGGATGCTATTTGAGGAAGGACTGCTAGGAACAGATGGCGTTCACCTTTCGAAGAGGGGAAAGGCCTTATTTGCGCACAGACTGGCTAACCTAGTAAGGAGGGCTTTAAACTAGGTTCGACGGGGACAGGTGAGCAAAGCCCACAGGTAAGTGGGGAACAAGACCTGGGAGATGGGTTGGAAACAGGAGGGAGCACGGGGTATAATGGCAGAGAGGAAGGAGGGTCAGGGCAAAGCTGGGAGGCAAGATCAAACCAGTATCTTAGATGCCTTTATACAAATGCAAGAAGTATGGGTAATAAGCAGGAAGAACTGGAAGTGCTAATAAATAAATACAACTATGACATTATTGGCATTACTGAAACTTGGTGGGATAATACACACGACTGGAATGTTGGTGTGGATGGGTATAGTTTGCTCAGGAAGGATAGACAGGGGAAAAAGGGAGGAGGTGTTGCCTTATATATTAAAAATGTACACACTTGGACTGAGGTGGAGATGGACATAGGAGACGGAAGGGTGGAGAGTCTCTGGGTTAGGCTAAAAGGGGTAAAAAACACAGGTGATGTCGTGCTGGGAGTCTACTACAGGCCACCTAATCAGGCGGAAGAGGTGGATGAGGGTTTTTTCAAACAACTAACAAAATCATCCAAAGCCCAAGATTTGGTGGTGATGGGGGACTTCAACTATCCAGATATATGTTGGGAAAATAACACCGTGGGGCACAGACGATCCAATAAGTTCCTGGACTGCATTGCAGACAACTTTTTATTGCAGAAAGTTGAAAAAGCTACTAGGGGGGAAGCTGTCCTAGACTTGATTTTAACAAATAGGGAGGAACTTGTTGAGAATTTGAAAGTAGAAGGAGGCTTGGGTGAAAGTGATCATGAAATCATAGAATTTGCAATTCTAAGGAAGGGTAGAAGGGAGTACAGCAGAATAGAGACAATGGATTTCAGGAAGGCGGATTTTGGTAAGCTCAGAGAGCTGATAGGCAAGGTCCCATGGGAATTAAGACTGAGAGGAAAAAAACTGAGGAAAGTTGGCAGTTTTTCAAAGGGACGCTATTAAGGGCCCAAAAGGAAGTTATTCCAATTTTTAGGAAAGATAGAAAATGTGGGAAAAGACCACCTTGGCTTACCCTTGAGATCTTGCGTGACCTACAAAATAAAAAGGCGTCATATAAAAAATGGAAACTAGGTCAGATCACGAAGGATGAATATAGGCAAATAACACAGGCATGCAGAGGCAAGATTAGAAAAGCAAAGGCACAAAATGAACTCAAACTAGCTATGGGAATAAAGGGAAACAAGAAGACTTTTTATCAATACATTAGAAGCAAGAGGAAGACTAAGGACAGGGTAGGCCCACTGCTCAATGAGGAGGGGGAAACAGTAACGGGAGACTTGGAAATGGCAGAGATGCTTAATGACTTCTTTGTTTCGGTCTTCACTGAGAAGTCTGAAGGAATGTCTAGTATAGTGAATGCTTACGGGAAGAGGGTAGGTTTAGAAGAGAAAATAAGGAAAGAGCAAGTAAAAAATCACTTGGAAAAGTTAGATGCCTGAAAGTCACCAGGGCCTGATGAAATGCATCCTAGAATACTCATGGAGTTAATGGAAGAGGTATCTGAGCCTCTAGCTATTATCTTCGGGAAATCATGGGAGACGGGGGAGATTCCAGAAGACTGGAAGGGGGAAAATATAGTCCCCATCTATAAAAAGGGAAATAAAAACAACCCAGGAAACTACAGACCAGTTAGTTTAACTTCTGTGCCAGGGAAGATAATGGAGCAGGTAATCAAAGAAATCATCTGCAAACACTTGCAAGGTGGTAAGGTGATAGGGAATAACCAGCATGGATTTGTAAAGAACAAATCGTGTCAAACTAATCTGATAGCGTTCTTTGATAGGATAACGAGTCTTGTGGATAAGGGAGAAGTGGTGGATGTGATATACCTAGACTTTAGTAAGGCATTTGATACAGTCTCTCATGATATTCTTATAGATAAGCTAGGAAAGTACAATTTAGATGAGGCTACTATAAGGTGGGTGCATAACTGGCTGGATAACCGTACTCAGAGAGTAGTTGTTAATGGCTCCCAATCCTGCTGGAAAGGTATAACAAGTGGGGTTCCACAGGGTTCTGTTTTGGGACCAGTTCTGTTCAATATCTTCATCAACGATTTAGATGTTGGCATAGAAAGTACGCTTATTAAGTTTGCGGATGATACCAAACTGGGAGGGATTGCAACTACTTTGGAGGACAGGGTCAAAATTCAAAATGATCTGGACAAGTTGGAGAAATGGTCTGAGGTAAACAGGATGAAGTTCAATAAAGATAAATGCAAAGTGCTCCACTTAGGAAGGAACAATCAGTTTCACACATACAGAATGGGAAGAGACTGTCTAGGAAGGAGTATGGCAGAAAGAGATCTAGGGGTCATAGTGGACCACAAGCTTAATATGAGTCAACAGTGTGATACTGTTGCAAAAAAAGCAAACATGATTCTGGGATGCATTAACAGGTGTGTTGTAAACAAGACACGAGAAGTCATTCTTCCGCTTTACTCTGCGCTGGTTAGGCCTCAACTGGAGTATTGTGTCCAGTTCTGGGCACCGCATTTCAAGAAAGATGTGGAGAAATTGGAGAGGGTCCAGAGAAGAGCAACAAGAATGATTAAAGGTCTTGAGAACATGACCTATGAAGGAAGGCTGAAGGAATTGGGTTTGTTTAGTTTGGAAAAGAGAAGACTGAGAGGGGACATGATAGCAGTTTTCAGGTATCTAAAAGGGTGTCATCAGGAGGAGGGAGAAAACTTGTTCACCTTAGCCTCCAATGATAGAACAAGAAACAATGGGCTTAAACTGCAGCAAGGGAGATTTAGGTTGGACATTAGGAAAAAGTTCCTAACTGTCAGGGTAGTTAAACACTGGAATAGATTGCCTAGGGAAGTTGTGGAATCTCCATCTCTGGAGATATTTAAGAGTAGGTTAGATAAATGTCTCTCTGGGATGGTCTAGACAGTATTTGGTCCTGCCATGAGGGCAGGGGACTGGACTCGATGACCTCTCGAGGTCCCTTCCAGTCCTAGAGTCTATGAGTCTATAAGGAGTGAGCTGCTGCCCCTATAAATATATGTGGTGGGAGACAGAAAAGCATTCTGTCTAATAGACGTTGAAAAGAAGTCCGGCTGGCTACAGAACACAGCTTTCAGAGAGAGTGTCAGCTACAGGATAGGACTTTATCTAGCTAAGCTACTTATATTAACCCTGAGGGAATTCTGCACCACCGCGCAATGCAGAATTTTGCAGAAATCAATGTTGTGCATGCAGAATTTCCTTTCCCCCATAGAAATAGGCTGCAGTGTTTCTGGCCACCACTAGACAAGATTCACACATTAGCAATCTATGATATCTAAACATCAGCAATAGAATGTCAAATATGTTAGAGTGGGGACGAATGAACCCAATAGAATAAAATATAAATGTCACATATAAAAGCCTGTTAGACAATTTTTTTCCAAAATGACTAGTAAGTATGTATGTCCAACTTGGACACATTAAAGGGTCTCATTTTCAGAGGCTGTGTCTCAGAACACTCTTAAAATCAGGCCCCAAAAGTTGAATACCCCAAATCACTAGTCACTTTTGAAAATCTTGGCCTTTGACTTTACCGTATAAAGCATGTCAGATATCACAGTGTCTCAAGAAGCAAAAATAAATGAAAAGAGGAGGAGAGCAAGACAGACATTTATAGTATTAAACAATAATAGTATATTTAAACTTTCAATTAACTACTTTTTATTAGGCTCACTTCCCCTAAATTATAACTTTCCTGATCTATTGATTTCTTATCCTATTAAATTTTACACTATTATTAAATCTCTAATGCTAATTATAAACATGTATTTACTCATGTTCCATACTGTCTCACTTTAGTCACTCTTACTTCCTCTTCCACTGTTTATTATTTAATCTTTTTCTTACTTTCTCTTTCTTCAAGGGTAGATAGAGTTGGCTGAATCCAATGTTTAATCTGCCAAATATTTACTATATGCAATGTGTTAAATATAGAAAAATGTTTCTGGCCAGTAAGTCAACATATTTGGTGTTCATTTAAGCAGCACCACATTCCCAGTCACATGGGTTGGATCAGATTCAGTTCATAATCAGATTCAGGAGTCAAATTATGTATGGCATATTTATACTTCTGAATATGAATAGCTGAGCATTTCCTTCAAATTCGTTAATTGCTTATGGCTAGTACTGTCATTCTTTTGGGAAAAGTAATATGTTGACCTAATATTCCTGAGAATAGCATCAAGAGATACCTGCTCTATACTGTGGCAAATAGCCAACTAGCCAGAACCTCTGGTGATGACACCAATAGTTATCTGGAAGGATCCCACGGGAAGAAGTTCCAAGTTATTAGTGACCTTGACCACAACAGCTATACCATAGCTATTGTAAATACAAATTCTCCATGTCCCCTTTTAATTCTGCATAGAAAAGACAGATTGTTTTTTCTGATCTGTATCTAAAGAACACTTGTTTCGCAAACAGATTTAAAAACCTGACACGTTGTCTGTAAAATATTATGAGCTAGGTATTTCCATTTTGTCTACCACTCTGTAGTTTGACTCAGCACAAGTTCAACATGTCTCATCTGTGTCATAGCAGATATCTGTCCATTGCTCACTAAGTATTGCATCCAATTAGGTATCCAATGTGGAGCAGTGCAGAATTTGGTCCTAAGATTGAATTCCTATATCTATTCATCTGAACAGTTCCTGGAAATTATAGGTATGTGACTGTTCATTTAGCCACGCACCTTAGTACCCATAGATTGGTGTGTCAAATGATTGGTGTATGCCAATATAGTCATGGCTTGATAGTTAAAAAGGTGCTATGAAGTGATGGTTTGCAAGTGGTGTGCAAAGCATCAATACTGTTTCCTAAATGTAAATGATAGCAGTTGGGTATGCACAGTAATAAATATATTCTGTGATGGTAAAGTACATGGTAACCCACTGGATTCCCAGTATTTTAATATCTGAATCATTTTTATTTACTTGTATTGTAGTAGAGCTGTCATGGTACAATTCCCCACTCCAAACCTTAGTGTCCAAAAGATGGGGTACCAGCATGAATTCCTCTAAGCTCAATTACCAGCTTAGAACCTGTAGCACTGCCACCAACCAGGAATTCCAGTGCCTGGTACACTCTGGTCCCCATAAAACCTTGCCCGGGGACCCCCAAGACCCAGACCCTCTGGATCTTAACACAAGGAAAGTAAACCCTTTCCCCCACCATTACCTCTCCCAGGCTTCCCCTCCCTGGGTTACCCTGGAAGATCACTGTGTGATTTAAAAGCCTTGAATCACAAAACAGAGAGGACAATTCACCTTCCTCCCTCCTTCTCTTTTCTCTTCCTAGATTCTCCCTGAGAGAGACAGTAATCCTAACACAGAGAGAAATCAGCCTCTCTCTCCCTCTTCTCTCCTTTCTCCCCACCAATTCCCTGGTGAATCCAGACTCAGTCCCCTCGGGTCTCACCAGAATAAAAAAACAATCAGGTTCTTAAACAAGAAAAGCTTTTAATTAAAGAAAAGAAAAACAGTAAAAATTATCTTTGTAAATTTAAAATGGAATAGGTACAGGGTCTTTCAGCTACAGACACTGAGAATACCCTCCCAGCCTAAGTATACAAGTACAAATTAAAATCCTTTCAGCAAAATACCAATTTGAACTCCTTTCAGCCAAATGCACATTTGCAAATAAAGAAAACAAACATAAGCATAACTCGCCTTATCTACCTAGTACTCACTATTCTGAACTTACAAGAGCCTGTATTGGAGAGATTGGAGAGAAACCTGGTTGCACACCTGCTCCCTCTGAGCCCCCAGAGTGAACAACAACCAAAATCTAACAGCACACACAAAAACGTCCCTCCCTCAAGATTTGAAAGTATCCTGTCTCCTGATTGGTCCTCTGGTCAGGTGACAGCCAGGCTCACTGAACTTGTTAACCCTTTATAGTCAAAGAGATATAAAGTACTTCTGTGCTATTAACTTTTCTTATCTGTTTATGACAAGAGCTTACAGGCCTTAATCAAAACCATTACATATATTTATCAAGTGACAGTGCCCACCTCCAAGAGTTGGCAATTTTGATAGACAAGACAGACAAAGGAAGGTGGAGAGAAACTAATACACCAGATTATTAGAGGCAGAACAGAGCCACAGCAGAACTAAGATTTCAAGTCCCAGTTTAAGGAGATTATTCACAGCACCATTCCTTCTCCCTAAATGAAGTAATTAGAAGAATACTAATTTATAAGATTTACCTTCTTTCATTATTTCTACTATATTTGTGATTAAAGTGTGTGGCAAACTCAGGACACTTAGCTACCAGGAGAGGGGTAGCAATTAGTCCCAGAAGGCTTAACCATGGAGAAATAAGGTTCAGCTGGAATAGGGAGCTAATTAGTTTCAGCTGGCCCCAATGATTGGAAACCTTTTTAAACCCTTCCTGGCTGAGGGGGAGGGAAGAGAAGTAGAGTACCTGCCAGTGTGTAGGGGCAGCTGAACTCTGAAACTTTTCTTGCAAGGCAGATTGCACTCTCCCCAGAAGGAGAGGAAAACAGAGCAAGGGTCTGACTGAGAAGGGATCAGCCAGACCTTGCACGACTGTGAAGGGCCTTTTCTTTGCCCAAGCCTGTGTCTCCAAGGCTAAGAAGGACTGAGCTAGCAGAGGAGAGGCAGGTACTTTGCCACAAGTGGTACAAAAATGGATTTTTCAGTTCACTGGCAATTCTGAAAAATCAAAAAAAATATTTTGGTTGAACTGAATACAACTTTTCTTAAAAAACTGGCAAAGCAATAATTAAAAAAAATAATTTCAAGTCCAACAAAACATTTATTTTTGACAAAATTGAAACATTTTTACCATTTAAAATGTTTTGTTCTTTAAAAAATAAAATTAAAGGAAATCTTGAAATGAAATCACTTCAAACTGAAAAATTAAAAACACTTTGTTTTTGAAATGTCAGAATGAAACATTTCAATTTTTCTCTTATTAATTATTTATTAATTATTATTATTTTAGGATTAGGATTTTTTACTTAAATAATTTGGCAAAACCAAAACAAATTCACAAAATGTTGTAGTGTTCCTGAATCTGCATTTTTCACTGAAAAAAAATTGCTCAGGACTCCCTTATGGTGTGGTTATTGCTATATACTTAATAAATTTAGAAACTTCTGTTACATAGAAATGCACTGAATTCATTTTAGGTATAGAGAAATTGCCATAGTGAATCATATCACTGGTCTATACGCTCTGGTGTCATAATGCCAAAAGAGGGTACCAGATATTTAGAGGAAGATGCAAGAAACTTCATAATGAATAATTATGGAATAATCTCAACAAATCTGAATAACTGAAGAAAATTATCCTACCTTGGTCAGTTAATGGATAGTTTTTGCCTGATGCACAACAACTTAAACCCATTTGTTTTTTCATCCTGTCTAATGCAACTGTTGGTGTTTTCATTATCCATAAAAAATCAGTATAATGCTTTTGGTATCCTACACTCATAGATTAAGTTATGTCCAAACAATTAGTTCCACTGGTTTATTGTTCATTATGTAATAACTTTTAATTTGTTGCCTTACATACAAAATACATTCTGATGAATCTCTGGGGAGCAAAGCTGAAGACACAGCCAATACAGTAGTTGTATGTTGATCCTGACACTTTAACTAGATTTACTCCTGTGACTCATAATATGATACAGAAATATGGTCACTGTTTAAAATGCACATTACATAAAAGTTTGGTTACATTATGACTGACATTTATGGAAAAGGCAAGAAAGCATTCTGGAGCACATCTGGTCCAAAGAGCTCTGTTATCATTTCTGGTAAGTCCCAATTCTTCAAAAAGGCTGGATCTAAGTTCACTTCCGAATTAAATATGTCACAAAACGTAATTTATGACTGTATCCATTGGTGCTGCTTTTACCAATGTTGGTAAATAAACAGAAGCTAGAGAGTTACAGGAATTGGTCATATGTGTGTATGCAGTACATAGGACAGAGCAAATATTAAAATCTGGAATTTATTGGTAATACAAAGTACTGTGAAACATGCTCAGGGCTGGCCTTTGGGGCCACAGGTTCCCCTGATCTGAACGTCATAAATATAAAGTAGAATCTCAGCTTTCCCTAAATTCTTTGAAAACCTAAACCAGCAGCTTGAGCAGAAAGATGTTCATTTGTAAATATCACTGGTTATTCACAGCCCTTCCTCTCCCTGCCCCATGCTGTCCTTTAGGATCTATAAAAGCCTATAAAACAGGACTTAGTTTTCAGAAGAACAACAAACTGCTTTGTGGGACTGCCAAAAATGTGAAGAGTGGCTCTGAACATGTTCATAACAACCACCAAAGGGCCTGCTAGTAGTTTGGCCATTATAACAGGTGGCTGTAGCTACCAAGGGACATTAATACAGTTTTATCTGCACTTCACCATATGGTTACCATGAATTTAATAATAAAAAAGGGAGAAATATTCATCTGCACATAAATCTTTCAAGTTAAGAACCTAGTCTGAATACTAGGTGGCCATGAAATAATTTTCTTGAATAAAACATGATGCCCACATGCTTTCTCATGCAATAAACAGTAATAGATATTTTAACAGTCATGGTACCCTCTTCGGACTGCACAGTGTGGTAAACCCCAACGCGTAAGAGTTTCACAATGATGGTAGATGGCAGAGATATACAAACACCATAAAATTATATGGAGTTATGAACACCTCAGGAAAGGAGGTTGTTCGTAATTCTGAAATGTTCATAACTCTGAACAAAATGTTATGGTTGTTTTTTCAAAAGTTTGCAACTGAACATTGACTTAATACAGCTTTTAAACTTTACTATGTAGTAGAAAAATGCTTTTAATCATCTTAATTTAAATGAAACAAGCACAGAAACAATTTCCCTACCTTTTTTAAACTTTCCCTTTTTTTTTAGTAGTTTATGTTTAACACTGTACTGTACTGTATTTGCTTTTTTGTTTGTTTCTGCTGCTACCTTATTGCGTACCCTTGGTTCCAAATGAGGTGTGTGGGTGACTGGTTAGTTTGTAACTCTGCGGTTCTACTGTACTCCTCTACTGAGATAAAGCTTATTCTTCAGGGTTAACCGAACACAACAAAAGAGAACCACCATCGGGGCAATCTAGGAACCACTTGATTATCACTGTGCCGCACACTATGGCCACTTGGAACTTCACTGGATTACAAGGATAGAACTCACTCTCCCTCAAAGGCTCCTCAAAAGTTGAGTTATGGGAAACCCTCCTTTAAATGGTAACAGTAATGGGTCTATGACACTTACACGGCTCTGATTATCTCCAGTAGGAGGCAATGCAGCCCGTTCTTTACAATGTATTCTTCATTATGTCCTCCTGCAAATTTAAATTCTTGTAATGAATGCTTGGTGCCTTTTTCTCGTGAGAAAAATGTGACAAGAATTTGTAGATTAAGCACATTATTTTGGACAAGTTTCATTTCTTTCTGAATTAGTAGGAGTGTAGGATGAGTCGTCAGTCTAGATGCTTTACAACAGAGAGGGAATCCCTTTGGTTACCAGTTTCAATAAGAGGATGGGTTGTGTGAGAACACATTGGAACTTGGATAGGACTTGACATTTTCACCCCTATAAAGATTAATAATAAAAATTATTGCAAATGTCAAAATTAAATATTTGATTGTGCTTCTTCAGTAGCAAGTATTTAATTATTCCTGGACATTGACCCATTTTGAATATTTCCAGTAAAAAAGACAATTTCTAAGCTTAATTTAAACAAAAAAAATGTATATAGACATACATTTACATACAGGGTGAATGAAATTCACCCCAGTGCAGAAGGACTTCATAAGGTCCTGTATGCTGCTAAGTCTCCACTTAAATGCATGCTGAGCTTGGAGTTGACATCAATAAGATTTAACCATGTGCTTAAATCTAAGCATATGTAAGTACTTCTGAATTGGGCTCTAAGTCATTGTGCTACATCCAAAGTAATATTCTCAAGTGATTCAGAAGGCCTATGTATTAGGGTGAACCTCCCCTTACAACAAATATAAAACACTTTGAGTTGCATAAATATTGTCAGAGTATTGTGCAATGATGATGCCAATGAGAGGCAATGGAACATGTCTATCTCCCTTAAAACACCTTGCACTCAGGATTTAAAATCAAACACTACTTGCTGTCACAGACATAATTATAAAACACCTGACTATAAAAATGAGGACAGGAAAGAAAGTCAAATTGAGGAGAGAATGCCTAGTGTAGTCCATAGAATATTGGCTGGAAAAAATTATTTATTTCCAGTATGGATATTAATCTTGTCATCTTCCATGATAGCACTGCCATTTCCATCATATGGACATGCTGAATATTAGCAAAATAAAATATTCTGGCACTTCCATTCTGCATTTCACAATCCTTCTTGCACTTACTGCAACAACAGTTAGACCAGTCTTTTGGACAGGCGTCACAAGCATTGACATCATTTGCTATATTTTGAATGCTGCGGCAGATTGTTCATACTGATAAAAGGGTCTTCAGTCAAAGACAGAGTCTGGCAATGACTGACATGGGACTCAACGTGGTTATTCTGTCAAAGATATAGCATGCCAATCAATGCAAGATGATGAATGGTCACTTAAAATTGATCATAATTCATTTTATGTTGATCAGGATGCTGAATTCCAATAATGAATTATGCAGGGTGCCAAGTATTTTTGGCTACATTTCCACATGCTATTATTTTGAATACCTTTAGGACTTTTATCAAAATGACAGCATTTCTCAGTTAATATATAGAATAATAGATCATATGCAGGGAAATAATTCCATTGTAGGGTTCTGTTGACATCATATACCAAAAAAAATCATACCCACAGTGGTTTATCATATTAAAATATCCCAGAGTGAATTATTTCTTATTTTACTGGACCCCATTCATTTATTTTAATAATATATGGAGTTGTGACTGTTGGACTTACATGGCAGTATGGCAGATCTCAATGACTTGCCATGCCATTCAACTAATTGTCTTTTCTGCAATGATGGGACTGGTACAAGGAGAATTTTTGTGAGCATCATCTATAAAAGTGCAGCATTTGTCTGGAAAAAGACTGTGGTAACATTTTACCCACTGTGCAACCTGACAAGTAATTTAGGCCTCTAAACACTTCCATAGTTGTCATGCATTTATCTGCTGTGAATTTGTGGGATTTTTGCAAATATATAATTGCCTCCTAATGTGGTAGATATTCCTCTACTGATCTCCTTGAATAACATCAATAAAGAATTTATTTGCAGAAGGAAACTCCATTCACACAATTCCCACGGAATTCAAAGGGAGTTCTTCCTGGGGAGAGGAGAGAAGGAGAGGCAGCCAAGCTAATTGCTGGAGCCTCCTTATGGTGGATGTCCAGTGCAAGTACTCCATATAGAAGGCATCAAGTAACCAGATAAATGGCCTGGTAAAGGACTTAAAAAGGAGGTGCTGGTTAAAGGAACAGAACAGTGTGGGGTTTTGGACTCCTATGGTTGGAAAGGCAGGGAGCCAACCCCCCTTTCTTATAGCCCACCTTACCCCTCCAATGGGGCGGGGGGTAGTAAGGTCCTGGCAATGAATTTGCTGGAGGGACCTGGATGGGAAAAAAGGTGGTAACCCCCCTTGCCCCCCAACACCACCACCCCGGGTAGTTTAAGGTCTCAGCAATGGATTTGCTGGATGTAAGAAGAGGGAGAGCTGGTGGAAGCCCCCTGGGTAATTGTAGAATAAACGTGGGGAAACCAGCACTGTACACTTTTATCTGTTGGGTAGTCCCAGACATCTAATAAAGTTGCAGTCTGATTAAATCCATATCAAGTGTTTCCTGTGCTTCTTTTGTTATAGACAGACAATGACCACACCACATCTAAAGTAGCAGGGGACATAATCTAGGCTTGCCAGAGGAAGGCAGTAGTGCTTTATGGTTGGGGGGAGAACAAGGTCAAAGTGCTGCAAAAAGGTGGGTGGTGGTTAGGTTTGCAACACTGACTCATCCCTGTGAATATAAGGGCAAAAGGCTTTAAAGGTTCAAGCCCTGGAGCTGGAAACCCCTTTCTCCATGCAGGGAAGGCAGCACACACCTGTCCTCCTCTTGAGGTGTGATTATCAGGTGGGATTTGCACCTGAGGTGGGCATTGTGCTATTTTGCTCCTCTTTAGGGGGACTAGAAAGGAATTTTTCCCTCACCACCATGTTGGCTTTGGTGGAGTGGGTTTTTTTCACCTTCTTGACCACAGGTGTCAGGGAAGACCTGTTATGGTGGGCAAAAAAGGTGTGGTAGGCTATGTTGCAACTTATTTTGTAAGCATGGAGTGGATGTAAAAATTATTTTAATGACTTATCAAGAGAAGAAAATTATGTTCAATCAACCTTTCATAGGAAAAAATAATAAAACTTTTGAATGCCTAATACTTTCTGTTTATTTTTACAGGGAATTTAATTTAAATTATAAGTGAAAATGGATGTTAGGCAGAATTTATCAGGAGAACTTTAAATAAGTTTAAACTTTGTCTTCAATAAAATAATGCTCCTTTTCTAATGAATTAATTAATGCTTTGAATGAAAAGAAAAGGTTTATACATAATCAAAGAGAGAAAACTACCACAAGGCATTAAGATGTCATTAGGCTTTTTAAAGTACATTTACCTTAATTTATATTAACGGCCATATAAATCAGTTTTAAATATATTATTATCCAAATAAAGAAAATGAACACATCAGTATTTTCAATTAGGGCATTATTCTTTGGTAGTCTAATGAATAAAAATTAGCATAGTGCTCTCATGGAAGTAAAAAATGAATGGACCAAGTTTTTTTATTATATTGCTAGAGTAGTATTTTCATCTTCAAAAGACTCTATATTTAACTATTTTTCTCTAAAACTTTCTATTGCACGCCTTAGTGGAGCATTTGGGAGCTTCAAAATATTAAAAGAAAAATAAAGTGGTAGCAAAGTTACCCACCTGCACAGCTAGAATAACACTACTGGCTAGAGATAACGACCTTAGTTCAATTAGGGAGGATGAGGCCCTCATCCTCCCTGATTGAACTGATGAGGGCCTCATCCTCCCTGATTGAACTAACCTCATTATATCTAGCCTGATTCTTGCCTGCATATTTATACCTGCCTCTGGAAATTTCCACTACATGCATCCGACGAAGTGGGTATTCACTCACGAAAGCTCGTGCTCCAATATGTCGGTTAGCCTATAAGGTGCCACCTGACTCTTTGCTGCTTTTACAGATCCCGACTAACACAGCTACCCCTCTGATACTACTACAAGATTAAGTAAACAACAATCTGTCAAATAAAACCTAGGATGAAATTCTGGCTCTACTGAACTCAATTGGAATCTTCAGACTTCAATGGGGCCAGGTTTTCATATCTAGTCACTGCTCTCTGTAATCACAAAAGTGTGCCCCATTTGAGGCCCATTACAAACACAGGCACTAGTGAACTTCCAGAGGGAGATTTTTTGCATAAGTAAGGACCCAGAAATGAGGGTCCTAGAAAGTTTAAGATCTATTAATTGACTAAAAGAATGTCCTTCCTATTTCAACTCCCACTATGTTGACACAGTATTGCCAAACCCAAGGAACACAAATCCTAAATCAGGAACCCAGAAATCATGAGATCAGTTGAAAAATCCCAAGATATGAAAATATAGTAAGAATGGCCCTACCAAATACACAGCCGTGAAAAACACATCACTGACTGTGAAATATGGTCTCCCCTTATGAAATCTGGTTATGCTATGCAGGTTGTGATACAGCTCGCAAGGACTATTCACTAACACACAATGTGATTAGCTATGCCATGTCCTTCTGCTCCTTGGCGTTCAAACTTTTAAGCAACTTTCAGGGAATGAATACATAAAGTTAGAGTTGTGGGAGAATCAGGAAGATTTGAATGACAAGGTGCAGCAAGTTGAATGCCACAAGCCTGAGGAAATGTCAAATTCTGCCCTATCATCACTCAGTCAGTTTCTGTCACAAATCCATTGTTCTTTCCAATTCAAACCTTCAGAGCGAAAGCAAATTTGAATTGAAGTATTGTAAAGGTTAAAGTTTACAAAATCACAACTCTTTTATTTCAGAAGGGGAGCTTAAGTTGTTTCTTTCCCCTTTTATGGTTGTGTGGATTGTGGTAATAAAGCTGTAAAGAAAGACAAACGTCCCTCATTGATCTCAAAATGGATAGATCTGCTCATCCTTCATTAATATTTCTTCTGAATCACCCTGATACAGTTCTCTGCCAAACCAACTTTCATATATACATTTTTTAAAACACTGGAACTGCTTCTTAAAATACCATCTCTGTATTTATACAACCCAAGAAGTTTTTGGAAAGTGAAATCTTTTTTTTATAGACCAAATCATTTCCTGAATACACAGATCGCACCAATCTTTATCACAGAAGAAGCAAAAACACCAGACTTGTCAACATGAAGTAAATTCCTAGAAAGCAATCCTTTTATCCAGTATATTTATAGAATAGATTTGAATCTTTTGGTTTCTGTTTCCTTTGTTCCGTCTCAAAATCTGTTCAGTTCAATAACCGACTGAATTATTTTGTGGCCTTTGAAGCCCTGCTCTATTTAAACAGATGCGAATGAATTAGGATTTGTAGGCATGTGATTCTAATCTCATTTCCCCATTTTTACACCACTATATGTCCACTGACTTCAGTAGTGCTACCTCTGGTTTTCACTTGTGTGAGACAAGAATCAGGCTCATTGGGACTGAATCTCCACTGACCTGCACCTTATGTAGTAATCTGCATCTATGCAAAGTGACTGTTTATTAGGTGTCAAATGCAACCATTCTACACCAACTTCAACCTAACTTTGCACAAGTGTAAATAACACCATAAGATGTAAGACAGTGGAGAATCAGGCCTTTGCCTTGCATAATAGTCCCTAGGCCTAATTCACCTCACCTTCACAAGGGTGTATATCAGAAGTGACTAAAAAAAAGTCAGTAGAATTATGGTGCTATAAAACTGATATACATACAAGGAGTATTAGACCCTGTGTATTATAATCCCAGTGAAGTAAACATAGAGAACCTGATTCCATTTAAGCCTTATCTTTACCACGTTAACCACAAGGTAAGTAAACATGTCCTTGTCAACACATGGACTGCCATGGCATATTCATGGACACTTATATGTTGCATGCCAGGGTGTTCCAGAACTGTATCAACATGAGCAAGCTGGTGCATTGTTCAATGGGCTGAGCATGCCTACTGTAATTTTAGGCAATCCAGGGTACAGTCCTTTGCTGCCCTGGTTGATAAAACATTATCCTGATGTGCACAAACATGACAAGAGGCAGTTTAACTACCTATAAGGGAGGATGTTGTTGAGAAGTGCCTTTGGACAATTAAATATAAGATAGAGCTGCTTACTGACTTACTTAGACTGTAATGTCCTGAACAGCATACATGTGATTAAGGCCTGTTGTGTGCTTCACGATATATGTGACAATAACGTTCTGGCTGCAGAAGAAGTTGGGTTTAGACACAAAAGAGGCATAAGGGAGCAAATATTCAATCTGCATGAGCTATGCAAGAAAGTTCTGGAAAATAATGGGAAATGTAGTCAAGGATTTTTCTAAAGCATTTGATAGCGTATGGCACAAACCTCTTTGGTCAATCCTGCAGCTGGTTTGAGTTGATTAAAATGCGATAAGGCTGATACAAAATCTTTATGGAAGCATGACAGCTTGGTTTTTTTGTGGTGGACATGAGCTGAGATGTTGATTTGCAATGAGGGTAGGTGTCTGAATGGGCTGCATGTGATCACTGACTCTCTTCAATTGTTATCTTGAAGACATCTTAAGAAGAGTCACTAATGGAAACCAATAGGAGGATGCAACTGTTGTGGATGAAAAATTAGTCATCCTTGCTTCACCACTGATATTAACTTGATTGGATGATTGCAAGAAGAGGTGCAAAAATTGCTAGAAAGAGTAGTGAAGGAAGCAGAGAAGTTAGGTCTAAAATACCACATGAAAAGACAAAGACAATGGTGACAACTAAGTTTATTAAAAAGACAAAGATATTCCTACCCAAAATCTGAAATGGCATTGGAGTGAATTGAGTACTTCAAATATCTGGGTTGCATAAACTAGATAGAGATGTGACATAGAAGTGAACTCATGATCACTGCTCTAGTGACAGTCTACATATGGAAAAGCAAAGTGTAAAATGAAATTGCTGCAGTCTCTGGTCTTCCACATCCTGCTAAATACATGCAGGACACGAATGCTAAGGAAACAAGACACTAAGAGACTTTCTGCCTTCAAATTAAAACACCTCAGATGATTGTTCCTCATTAGCAACCTTGCACACAACTCAGAAGTAATTGCCCAAATTTATAGCGTGACTGGAGTGACACACAATATCATGAAGGCAATCATATGAAGACGACTTGAATCTGTGGGACATGTGGTGTGGAGGAGAGGAAGAGGATTGCTGAAGCAAGTTTTGCAGGGACTGGTGCCAAGGACAAGGGTACCCATGGCTAGTATGGTTCAACAATGTGGCCAACTGGATGGGATGCAGGGTAGTACGCTGTTCCAGGCTCTATGAAAATCATGAAACATGGAGGAAGATTGCTGACCAGTGACTCCTGTGTGTGGTTTTGACTGTTCATTGTGGTGAAACTCTATGGTGCTTTGCACTATGAGAACAATTAATTAATGATCGGGGGCTATTTTGGGATGGGCTGGGTTGCTGACAATTAAGATTCAGGGTATGCTTATAGACAACCAACAAATGAGCCTCTTACTGCCACAGGGTCTGTTACTGCAAAAGTGTGAAGGATGCCATTTGCGTTTGCATATTCAAGGTGCATGGCAAGTACAATGGGGCTGAATAATAGGGTTGCATGACACCTTGGGGCTGTTGGATAGTGCACTAGGGCTGCTGCCTTGTGTTCAAATGTAGTGTTTAGGCATGCATTAAAGATATAAACACCTCTTCCTCTTCCCCTTTATTGAAATTCATTGATACTAAAAGAATGAGCAGAGCAGTTGCTCTAACTTGGCAAAAGAGTGTGCGTAAGACAGGATAAAACCTTGTCACTCATAAGGTCTATTCATATCCTTACCGTATCTGTTCTCTTTCTGGTGCATTGGATCGGGTGTGGACTGATGCTGATACTATTGATGGTCTGAGGACCCATGTCTCATTAATTAGCTCCCCCAGGAATTGTGCTGTGTATTTTGCAATATATGGGAAACGTTGAGGCAATTCCACGGGGCTCATGATTCCTGACGGTTCTCCCCCCCACCCCCAGCTTATGACGCTGAATAGTCTGTCTAACATATCCCTATGAAACTCGACATTTCACTGCCTCATCTCACCATTATGGCAGAGGTATTCTGACAGTAGCTCCTTCTCCTTGTTCCTTAGCATCTCCTCAGCCCCAATCTCCTCCTTCCTTCACATTTCCTCACATTCCTTGTCCTCCTTTCTTTGCTTCTCTACTAACTCCATATGCTTTTCTGATCCATTATCAAGTCATTCCTGATCCTCTGTTACTTTGCCTTCAAATTTAGATATCATGTTAGTCACACCAAATGGTGTCCTAGTTGCACTTAACTCCTGTGGTCTAATAATGTTCCTGACTGATAAGAAAAAAACAAACTGGGAAGTGCCTTTGGATTCATACAATTTTATTCTCAGTCTATGCAGCCATGAGGGAAAAGCAACAATTTTTTTCTTCAAAAAAATGTTATTCCCATTCATTCTTCCATCAAATTTCTGTCTGTTGAGAACTTTTCTAAAGGAGTTATGAGGAGAATTGTTGAGTCACTTCGACTTTTCCAGCTAACCAAGACACTGGGGGGTGGGTGGGAGGAGGAGTGAGGAGGAAAGGAATGCCAGTTACTGAAAACACCACAGCAATGGTGATTTTGTTGCACCCTTTTTAGGCTGCTGCAAACTTAAAAGATATTGTGCTGCTTCAGAAGCAAGGCCAGTTATCCTAGGAACTGGGAATTAAACCTTCTATTTATGCTAAGGAAATCCTTCTGCATCTTGTGACAGGTGAACAGATAAGTGACTGGTACGGAACTGCACGTTACAACGGTGGTAGAGGAAAGCTTGCCTTATCAAAGAATCTCAGAGACTGCCTGTAATTTTTACTGATTGAAAAGTGCCATTTTATCAGTCTCCAGGAATGGACAAAATCCAATCAGCAATAAACCTACTTCTGCACAAGTATCAGGGTTGTTGTGGTTTGTTTGTTGTTTTTTTTTAAACGTGCAGGTGATTTGAGATGGTACTGTGTGCTTTAAGGGAAACTTTATGGAAATTTACATTTTGGCCATTGTATATTAATGCTTTTTAATTTAAAAAAAGCTACTGCATTCAGCTGCTGTAAAGTTCAATTTTGCATTTTCTCCCCACTTTTCCACCATCATCAACAGCATAATGTGGGAAAGAGGGAGTGGGATGGAGGGAAGATGAGTGTAATGGCATTGCAGCTGCCCATAACTGAAGTGGAAGCACGAGGATTATAGGGTAAGACACCTCCCAAATATTTCATAATATCATTCTTAATAACAAAGATGGTAGCCTCCATCTTACCAGCCTGAGATACTGAGTCCTCCACTGCTTCTTCACTGTGGGAAACCTCCACCACATTGTGCTTTTTGTAGGATATATAAGGGAGCGGTTCCTATAAAGCAGACCCAAACTCATTTCTAAGGCTAGAGACACACCTCTCTGCCTCTTCCACCTCACCCTCTCTTTGTTGGCTGGCTGAAGGAGGCTGGAGGGCAAATCTTCACAGATATCCAAGTTCTCAGCCCTCATCTGTTCTGACTCCACAGAGGAGTCCATGCTGCTATGGGTTTCTGTGTGCACATAGATGCTCAGAACAGCATTCATTTAATTGTAAAATGGACAGACTGCCAGAGCAGCACCAGAGCTGTACTGCTGGTAGCTTATCTGAGCTCCTTTATCTTCTCCCTGCACTACAGACAGAGTGGGACTGTGGGTGCTGAATAGAGAGGTCTGAAGTTAGACCACTAACCACTTCTGGTCAGGGATCAGAGCATAGGGAGATGGCAAGGTAGTACACAGAAATAGGGGCCCAATTGTATCATGGGAAGTGATTGGAGGACCATATGTCTCGATTTTGTGGGTGCCTGTGGCTGCACATATTCAATGCATTAATCTAGAAGGAGCAAAGGGTGGTAAAAGCTACCCTGTGGTTTGCTTGACAGTTCATAGCATGGTACTTGCCTCACTCAGTGGCACTGACCGCAGCATGTGGATCTGTGAATGAACACCGTGTTAAGGGTGAAAAGAGAGGTTGAACATGGAGTTAGCACACAGTTTAGACAATGCCACTTTCCACTGCTCTAGGATATTTAAACTGAGAGTAAATTATATTTGCTCTGAAATATAATTTATTCTCATTTTAAATCCCCTTTACATTGCCAAGAGGCTTTAGTGTAACCAAGACTGAGTCCCAAAATACATACAAATCAACTCTGTCCCATTAAAGAAACAGCCTGTCTATGACAGCTCACTTGTATCATTTTATATATCCTGTATAATCCATCAATATATTGGACAAATTGTGTTCTTTCACACGCATGCAACCCCACTGAAGTTATTGAGGTTGCATGCAGGCTCACATTATGCAAATTACGAAAGAGTGACAGGTAGTAATACCCATCAGATTAATTAAAAACAAAACTAAGGACTATTTTTAACCTCAGTTATGCTAATGCAATTTCAGTGGAGTTACTCAGCACATACACTGGTGCAACTGAGATCAGGATCTTGCTGTAAACATTAATCTGGCTGTTGGCACGTTTAGACCAAGATCTAGCAAAAGAAATGTCAATCACTGGAACTTGACTTGGAACTGCAGATAATCATATGCATAGGGACATGTTACAAAGCGTTCCTTTTTGACTCAGTTCTACCTTTTTAGCAGAAAGCTTTCAAGAACAAAGTCTCCCTGTCAGACAATACTGCAGAGGTCCACTCTCCATTGCCTGCAGATCTCAGGAAACAAAGATCTCATTTCATATTCTTCCTTCCCTGCCTCTTTGATCTGGATGTTGTGGATTTGGTTGTAAGAAAGGTTTTTTAATTTGATATTCTTTTGTACTTGGTCACTATTCAACCAAAAGCTGGGACTAGATGTATACATATACTCTTGGTCCAAATTGCCTTGATCTGATCAGCAAAAAAAGACTTTCCTCCTCATTTCCCCTGGGCCTGAATATATACATAATAAATATTTTAATTAGAATTAACATTCCAAATATTAGAAGGCTGCAAATACCATGATCACATTCATTTTAACTGGAAATGGTAATTATCATTTTAAATGGTAGTCATCACTTTATTCAATGCTGTACCTTTGTATCAATGTGAGAAATTCAAATATGACAGATGATGCTTAATTTACATTGGCCCTCCCACCATTTATTATGCCAGAAAGCTAGTAATTAACAGCATGGCCTTCTGTTTCTTTTGCTTTTTTTTTTCCTTGAATGCAGTATAAGTCAAAACCATTTGAATGTGAAACAAATGTGTGAGTCAGACTTAATTGGTTTAAGTTTATTTAGCACAGTCAGTTCCATTTCACTCTCACTCACAAAGAGGATATTACAGTATTATTACTTAAAATATTACAATTGAAGTGGTGCTCACTAGCATTGTTATTTTTAGAGGTCTGTCAGTGCCTCTCTTAGTAACCCCTACATCTAACCATGGGAGCCAATTGTTTCCCAAAATTTGAGAAAAGAAATCCTCATGGCTGATTTAAGTTACAGAAATGCAAAAATATGTTTGTTTTTTAGCTATATGTTTGGTCCACAATGTGTATGTATACATATATATTTTATTTTACTGGGTATTTGTACAAGTATCAGGACACTCATGTGTCCAGATAATATGGCAATAGGCATCCTTAAGAAGCCGAGTGAGGTAGATAGCATATCCATCGCTAGCTCAGTTCATTGTTTATAGCATTTACAACATTACAACACTGCAGTGTTTGGATTGCATCCTCCCACTCCCCTCAATCTATTACGGTATGTACAATTATATGATAGGTAAAGGCAAAGAGAAAGGACAAAAAATAGATACAATCATGGTGTCAGAGAAAATACAAACCAATGTATATGAATGCTGACTGTTTAGTAATGGCCAGCTCCTTTTGAGAGGAGAAAGGAGAGAATCTGTTTCAGGAGGTGTCCCAGATCACAGTAACTGTGCAGAAGAGCCTCAGTTTCTTAGAACACCATGGAGCACTGATTTTAAGTTACCTTTTACATAGCAGCGCAAGGAATGATTTAGGTATCAGGTTTGAGGCATGGCTGGTGCATCCACGGACCCATTGGTCAAAGGACACTTTTAGAAGACTGATGACTACTGTAGCCCTGAGACTGTGGAATGACTGGGTAGCTACTCTGGGCTGGAGTGTAGATGAGGTTGAATAATATTTTCTCCACTAAATCCCCAAACAAGTCCTACCCACCTGGCCCATTTACCTGACCGTATGAAGCATTTGGGTTTTAGGTCTAGCTGTGTTTCTCTTTTACAGCGAAATCATTACACAAGTTATTGGGCTCAGTTCAAGAGTAACTGGATGAAACCATATGGCCTGTGTGATACAAGAGGTAGACTGGAGGAGGCCCTTCTAGCCTTCTAAATCCATTTAGTATGTAGACATTACATTTTCATTCTATGGTCACCTGTTGCTCACTATTTCTTCATAGCAGCTGAGATCACTGCAGGATTTTCCACAGAAGCAAAGAATGCCTACCATATTGCTAGAAAATATGCATATTTATTTTCAGCAGTCATTATATACACTAAGCAGAAAGCATCTTCCCTGATTTTAGTGTGGATTTCGGTTTGGATGGGCACTATAGATATCATCACAGCCTGTCAGCTTCAGGAAAAGAGCCAAGAGCAAAGTGGTGGTCGTTATATGATGTTCATCGACATAGCTAAAGATCTTTGACTGTGTAAATTACAAGTGACTCTGGAAACTTTTGTTCTTCCTTGGATGCCCTGCAAAGTTTATTTCTGTCATTCAGTACTTTCATAATGGGTTGATAGCCTCAGTGGTGGAAAACGGCAAGATTCTGGACCTCCACCCGCCTTTTTTGTCAAAGGCAGCAAACAAGGTTGCATGCTGGCCCCCACACTATTTTCCATCCTTTCTTGGTTATGCTTATGGATGGATTTCATTACATGGACAGATGAGTATTTATCCGATTCCACACTAATGGGAAGGTGTTCAACTTGCAACACTTCCATGCTTGCACAACACAGTGGCAGATTTACTCATTAAGGAGCTTTTATTTGCTGATGACTGTGCACTGATTGCTCATATGACAGATGCTATTTAATTTATAACTGATCATTTCATTCACGTAGTCAATCGCTTTGGTTTTACAACAACCCTAAAGAAAACTGAACTGCTGCCCCAACCTGTGATGGGGGCTGTGCATGCCTACCCACTTATTAAGACCAACAACACTCCCCACAAGTCCATGGAGAAGTTATGCGACTTAGGAAGTATGCTGTCACAGAATGCCATAATTGATGAGATTACCCATCATATAGCCCAGACCAGCTTTGTATTTGGAATGCTGTCACACTGCTTATGGAATGATGGTGCTTATTTTGATGCCCCTAAACAATATATCTATTGACAGACTCACAATGCTTCTAGATGGTTGTGAGGCATGGACAACATATTACCACCACATTTGGAAACAGAATCAGTTCCATGCATGCTATTTTCAGCTGAGTTGCAGGGCCAAATGGTGTAACAAGATTCCCGGTATTGAAATCCATAATCATTGTTAGATGTCTGGCATTCAAGCATAATCATAAAAGTTCAGCTGCATTGGTCTAAGCATCTCTTTAGTGGAGCCAAATTCAGAATACCCAAGGTCATATTTTAAGGTCATCTAAAGAAAGGCATGTTCTCATGATGGGCTGTACAAATGATATCAAGACAAACTGAAGTGAAAGTTGAAAGCATGTCAGGTTGACCCCAGCAACTGGGAAGCAACAGCCCAAGGCAGTGAAAGATGGAGGCAGATCTGCATTAATTGTTTTGAAGCAAGGTACATTAACATCTTATGTGAAAAATGTGAATTGAACAAGCAAGGATACAGCAGATCAGGGACAAGCTTCTCTGTCTCCAGGGTAACCGTGTTTGCTGTTCTCGCATTGGTCTGACCTCGCATACACGTGCACACCTGTATTGTTTGCTGAATCCATGTATGTTAACATCAGTGTAAGACTCCATCATCTTTATATAGGTCTGTATAATGTATTTGTTGACTAGCATAAATATTAGTGTAATTAACCCAGCCATGCCAGATATTTGTACTTCCCATTATATGCTACTGGGTGGGTTTTCACCAAATCCCAATACTCTGTTATGCATCTCTCATCCTCACAGTGGATCAGGCCAGGACTATTTTCTTGATCCACTGCTGCAGAATGAATGGATGGGTAGGGCAATGTGGCAAGCAGGCCACCTGCCTATTAGAAATACCCCTTTAAAAAAAATAAAAGGAGAAGCAGGTCTATTAGCCACAACAATAAAGATGGAGCAAGGAGGAAAAAAAAATCTGCCATCTGATGTCAGGAGGTGAGAGAGTTAAAAAGACCCCAGGTTTGTCCTCCTGCATTCCCCAATTCCCAGCACTGGGTATTGTACAACCAAAATAAAAAATAAATAAATAAAAAAAGGATTTTTTGGCTTGAGGGTCCAGGAAAGGGGAGTTAATGGTTCTTTCTCCTTTCATTCTGCAGGCATCAGAGGAGAGGGTCCTAAAAGGGATTAATTAATTCCATCTCAGAGACCAGGAGAGGGGCTTTCCGTTGACCTATTATGCTACTCTTTTAAATGGCCTAGATATAAAGACAGAAATTGCTGCAAGTGGGCTGATACACTCTGGCACATGTTGCTGTATCTCAGCAATGCAAGCAGAAGGACTTCATGTCAGTGATTACTACCAGAGGTGCCAGTGGGGGGAATGACAGGCCAGGACTAAGACAAGGCGTCCCTTTGAAAGAATGTCATAAAACTAAAGAATGCTAAATCCATCCACTGATCCCTCTGTTTCACCACATCAGGTTCAAACTTCAAGTCCTCCATAACTCTGTCCCTCTTTAGTCATCTGGTTTAGTCTGCATCACCACCTCTGCTTCACCAAAAGTACTTGGAACAACCAACTAATGGGTCTTCTTCAGGTCCTGAGCTGTGTAGGATCAAAAGCTTGTCTCTCTCATGAACATACACTGGTCCAATAAAAAAAAATATTGCCTCATCCACCTTGTCTCTCTAATATCCTGGGACCAACCCAGTTACAACAACACTGCATATGAAAAAAAAAACAGTCAATTAATGATGGCTAGGCTGAGGGGCAGATAGGGATAGTTTACACATACTCTAGTTGAATCTAATAATTATTTAAAATGAAAATATATGTATGTAGAGAAAAATATTATATGTCCCTTTTTCTCTCCTGTTGCATGTCACTTGTCTTAGATTATAAGCATTTTGGGGCAGGGATAGCAAGGTTTTTGACACAGTCCAATATGGCATTCTCATAAACAAACTAGGGAAATGTGACCTAGTTTAAATTATAAAATGGGTGCACAACATAAGAACATCCATACTGTGTCAGACCAATGGTCTGTTTAACCTAGTATCCTGTCTTCTGACAGTGACCAATGCCAGATGCTTCAGAGGAAATGAACAGAACAAGTAATCATCAAGTGATCCATTCCCTGTCGCTCATTCCCAGCTTCTGCCAAACAGAGGCTAGGGACATCATCCCTGTCCATCCTGGCTAATAGCCATTGATGGACCTATCCTCCATGAACATATCTAGTTCTTTTTTGAACCCTGTTAGTGTCTTGGCCTTAACAATGTCTTCTGGCAAGGAGTTCCACAGGTTGAGTGTGCATTGTATGAAGAAATACTTCCTTTTTAAAAAAAAACCAAAAACCTGCTGCCTAATAAACCACAACTGTTTGAAAGACCACACTCAAAGAGTATTAATCAATGGCTTGCTCTTAAACTCGGAGGAGGTATCTAGTGGGGTCCTGCAGCGGTCAGTCCTGGGTGCTGTACTACTCAATATTTTCATTAGTGACTTAGATAATGGAGCGGAGACGATGCTTACAAAATCTGTGGATCACACCAGGCTGGAAGTGGTCGCAAGCACTTTGGAAGACAGCATTAGAATTCAAAATGACCTGGACAAATTGGAGAACTGGTCTGAACTGAACAGGATGAAATTCACTAAAGTACTACATTTAGGGAGGAAAAAATCAGATGCATAACTACAACATGGGGAATAAGTGGCTAGGAAGTAGGAGTACTGAAGAGGCTTTGAGGTACAGAGGATCACAAATTGAATATTGAGTCAACCCTGGGTGGTGGATGAAATGTCCACTGGGGAAGGCTAGCTCCTTGTCTCACCTCTTCAGCCCACAGTCCTGCCCACACTCCACCCATGCTCCACCCCAGGGCACACCTCCAACTGCCATTGACTCGCCACTCACCTCTTCACACTCAACCGAGGTTCCTTCCTCCACTCACCTCCTCCCTTGCCTGCGACTCACTTATCTGCTCCTCACCTTATCATACCCCCCACAACAAGACCTCCACAGCTGCTGTGCAGCTGGCTCATAGCTCACTTCCTCACCCTGCTGCTGCCCACCCCACCAGCCCTCCTCCTTTTTCACCTTAAAGCACTAATAACATTCCACAAGGGAACTGAACAGGCAACAGCTACAGATCAATTGCCAGATGGATTCTCCTGTGCATCATAGGGAGTTCGTTGTATACTGTACATATAGAGAGGAAAAGCCAGGCTACCTGCACCAAACTGAAGCCTAATCTCTCCTTTTGAAAAAGTGTTTGTCATTGACAGAAGTTTAACAACCTTTCTTACATAGAATTCACTGCTAGACTTATTTACTTAAACTGGGTTTGAATAAAACGACTAGATCAAGAGGTAAACTCACTGGCTATGTCAGCTCCTCCTTGAGCCACCACAATTACTTATGCTGGGTACAGAGAATAACTGACAGGTTCTTTGGAAACTGTTTTTAACCCCCCAAACACATTTTCTTCAATATAAAAGCCAGCTGAATGTGGCCAAAGGCTTCATGGGCATTGGTAAATGCCTGTTAAATGACTTCATTACCACTATAATGGCCCTTTAACAGTTTCAGTGATGTGCTGCTAGCTTTCTGGAAGATTTTTTCACTTGTGTGAAGTTACTCAAAGATCCCCTCCCCGTGCCTCCTCATTCCCCACCTTCCACTTGCATCCTCATGCACATACACACACACACACAATGCCCCGCAGCTGTGGAGACCTCAGAAGGAGGTGGAGTGGAGGAAGACTCACCAGGCAGCAGCAGCCAGCCTTTAGCCTCCAGGAAGAGTCAGAGCAGAGAGAAGGACACCATGGCCCAGGTGGCAGGGACAGCTGTGCTAGGGCCAGCACAGCTTCCCCTTGCATATTATAACCACCGCCCCTGGAGTTAACAATGTGATACAGATGTGCAAAAGGATAATATTCTATTGTCATAGCATTCTTTCTCAAATCTGAACCTTAGAGTCCAGGAATGAGATACTAGCATGAATTTCCCTAAGCTTAATTACCAGCTTAGATCTGATAGGCTGCCACCACCCAAAAATATAGTGTTTTGGGACACTCTGACCTCCCCATCCTTCCCTGGGGACCCCAAGAACCCAGATCCCTTGGGTTCTTAAAACAAGGAGAAATAAACCATTCCCCCACCTTCCCCGTCTCAGAACTTCCCTCCCTGGGCTATCCTGAGATACTGATCTAACCTCTTCAATCACCATACAGAGAAGCATCTCCCTTCCCTTCCACAAAGAGGCAAACAGATTCAAGGAAAACAGAGAGAGATTTTATCACTCCCTCCTCCCGTCTCCCCCACCCGTCCTGGTGAGTTATCCCAATCCCCTGGGATAAAAACAAGGGAAACCAAAAAAAAAAAATCAATCATGTTCTCTAAAAAGAAATCTTTTAATAAAAGAAAGGAAAAAGTAAAAGAATTATCTCTGTAATTTCAAGATGTAAATATTACAGGGTCTTATAGCTTACAGACACCAGAAAGAGACTTTCCCACCAGTACCAATACAAATCAAAATATTCCCAGCAACTACACATATAAAAGTTAACCAGCCAGATCCACAATTGCAAATAGAGTAAAACAATTAAAAAGCCTAAACCGCCTGGTTTTTACCTTCTATTTGAAAAGAAACTTAGAGAGCCTGTAGTAATGTCTGCTCTCTCTCAGACCCCCCCAAGAGAAGAGGAAAGAACAAAGAACTCACACTCAAACTTCCCTCCACCCGAATTTAAAAGTATCTTGTCTTCTGATTGGTCTTCTGGTCAAGTGTCCAGTTTCCTGCTTGTAACTCTTTACAGGTATAAGAGACATTAACCCTTAACACTCTGTTTATGACACGCCTCCCAAATCGCAGACAGAGGGGAATCTCACTGGCGGCGATTTCTTCCTAGAACTCAAAAATAACCAAATTAATACAACACATGCACCTTTACATATACTACTAAGTATATAACTAACAGACTTCTACATTTTAAGAACACTTTTTAACTACTGGATTCTGGGAAACTTTCACGAGAGAGTGCATCAGCTATTTTGTTAGAAGCTCCTGAAATGTGTTGAATTTCAAAATTAAAATCTTGGAGAGCTAAACTCCATCGAAGAAGTTTTTTGTTGTTCCCCTTGGCAGTATGAAGCCACTTTAGCGCAGCATGGTCGGTCTGTAGCTGGAACCGCCGTCCCCAAACATATGGACATAGCTTTTCCAGGGCGTACACAATGGCGTAGCATTCCTTTTCACTGACTGACCAGTGGCTTTCTCTGTCAGACAGTTTCTTGCTGAGAAACACGACAGGATGGAAGTTGAGATTCGGTCCCTCCTGCATGAGAACTGCTCCTATACCACGCTCGGATGCATCTGTGGTTACTAGGAATGGCTTGTCAAAGTCCGGGGCCCTGAGCACAGGGTCAGACATGAGTGTCGCCTTAAGCTGGGTAAAGGCCTTCTGACACTCATTAGTCCACTTGACTGCATTCGGTTGGGTCTTTTTGGTCAGGTCGGTCAGTGGGGCAGCGATTTGGCTGTAGTGTGGTACAAATCGCCTGTAGTACCCGGCCAAGCCTAAGAAGGATTGGACCTGTTTCTTGGACTTTGGGACAGGCCACTTTTGGATAGCATCCACCTTGGCCTGTAGGGGGTTTATGGTTCCTTGAGTCACCTGGTGTCCCAGGTAAGTTATTCTGTTTTGGCCTATTTGACACTTTTTGGCCTTAACAGTTAGTCCAGCCTGCCTGATGCGCTCAAAGACCTTTTCCAGGTGTTCTAGGTGTTCGGGCCAGGAGTCAGAAAAGATGGCCACATCATCGAGGTAGGCAATTGCATATTCACCCAGTCCTGCTAGTAGACCATCTACCAGCCTCTGGAAGGTGGCGGGTGCATTTCGCAGCCTGAAAGGAAGTACATTAAATTCATACATCCCCGCATGGGTGATGAATGCTGACCTTTCCTTGGCAGGTTCACCTAGCTGTACTTGCCAGTACCCCTTGGTTAAGTCTATTGCAGAGATGAACTGGGCACATCCCAACTTCTCCAGTAGCTCATCGGTGCGTGGCATTGGATAGTTGTCTGGACGAGTTACCGCATTTAGCTTACGATTGTCCACGCAAAAGCGTATTTCCCCATCTGGTTTGGGTACCAGAACCACTGGAGATGCCCATGCACTGGTAGATGGGCGGATTATACCCATCTGTAGCATGTTCTGGATCTCCCATTCTATAGCAGCTTGGGCATGAGGAAACACCCGGTATGGTGGGGTTCTAATAGGGTGAGCATTACCTGTGTCAATGGAGTGGTATGCCCATTCAGTCCGTCCTGGGGTGGCTGAGAATAATGGGGCAAAGCTAGTGCACAGCTCCTTGATTTGTTGCCGCTGCAGACGTTCCAGGGTTGTGGAGAGGTTTACCTCTTCCATGCCACCGTCTTTCTTCCCTTCGTAGTAGACACCATCAGGCCACTCAGCGTCATCTCCTCCCTGGACTGTAAACTGACAAACCTGTAAGTCTCTGGAATAAAAGGGCTTGAGAGAATGTGAAAGGTGTCTACTGGTGGAATCTCTCAGGCAGCAGGTGGGAGAGCTACAGGAGGTGGTGGCTAGGCTGAGGAACATCCATATCCATGAGCAATTCCTGGACAGTATCCATGTGGAGACAGCTGACATAGCTGTCCCAGTTCACAGGACTACTGACAGACCAGTGGAGGAGGAGATGGCTCAGGGTGGACACTGGCAGCTGGTTACTTCTGGCAGCAGGCAGTGCTCCACCCCTGCTGAAAAGCCTCCTGCTGTGGTAATAGATAACCATTATGCTCTTCATGATACAGGAGAGAAGGAATCACCCCCAACAGTTAAGGAGGGGAAGCCTCAGACCCCTAAGGCTGGGAAATCTGCTGCCACCACTGATAATAAGAAACGTAGGGTAGTGGTGGTCGGAGACTCTCTGCTGAGGGGGACGGAGACACCCATCTGTCGCCCTGACCATTCATCCCGGGAGGTATGCTGCCTGCCAGGGGCCCGTATCGGAGATGTTACAGAGGCATTGTCGAGGATTATCCGGCCTTATGACTACTACCCCATGCCACTCATCCATGTGGGCACAAATGATACCATGAGGTGTGACACTGAGCAGATCAAGAGTGACTACAGGGCTCTGGGAGTACGGGTTAAGGAGTTTGGAGCGTAGGTGGTATTCTCTTCAATTCTTCCTGTCGAAGGTAGGGGCCCGGGCAGAGACAGATGCATCGTGGAGGTGAATGCCTGGCTGCGAAGATGGTGTCGCAAGGAGGGCTTTGGCTTCCTCGACCACGGGATGCTATTCGAGGAAGGACTATTAGGCACAGATGGCGTTCACCTTTCGAGAAGGGGAAAGGCCTTATTTAAGCACAGACTGGCTAACCTAGTAAGGAGAGCTTTAAACTAGGTTCAACGGGGACAGGTGAGCAAACCCCACAGGTAAGTGGGGAACAAGATCTGGGAGATGGGTTGGAAACAGGAGGGAGCACGGGCTATAATGGCAGAGAGAAAGGAGTGTCAGGGCAAAGCTGGGAGGCAAGATCAAACCGGTATCTTAGATGCTTATATACAAATGCAAGAAGTATGGATAATAAGCAGGAAGAACTGGAAGTGCTAATAAATAAATACAACTATGACATTGTTGGCATTACTGAAACTTGGTGGGATAATACACACAACTGGAATGTTGGTGTGGATGGGTATAGTTTGCTCAGAAAGGATAGACAGGGGAAAAAGGGAGGTGGTGTTGCCTTATATATTAAAAAAGTACACACTTGGACTGAGGTGGAGATGGACATAGGAGATGGAAGTGTTGAGAGTCTCTGGGTTAGGCTAAAAGGGGTAAAAAACACGGGTGATGTCGTGCTGGGAGTCTACTACAAGCCACCTAATCAGGTGGAAGAGGTGGATGAGGCTTTTTTCAAACAACTAACAAAATCATCCGAAGCCCAAGATTTGGTGGTGATGGGGGACTTCAACTATCCAGATATATGTTGGGAAAATAACACCGCGGGGCACAGACTATCCAATAAGTTCCTGCACTGCATTGGAGACAACTTTTTATTTCAGGAAGTTGAAAAAGCTACTCGGGGGAAGCTGTTCTAGACTTGATTTTAACAAATAGGGAGGAACTCGTTGAGAATTTGAAAGTAGAAGGAAGCTTGGATGAAAGTGATCATGATATCATAGAGTTTGCAATTCTAAGGAAGGGTAGAAGGGAGTGCAGCAAAATAGAGACAATGGATTTCAGGAAGGCGGATTTTGGTAAGCTCAGAGAGCTGATAGGTAAGGTCCCATGGGAATCAAGACTGAAGGGAAAAACAACTGAGGAGAGTTGGCAGTTTTTCAAAGGGACGCTATTAAGGGCCCAAAAGCAAGCTATTCCGATGGTTAGGAAAGATAGAAAATGTGGCAAAAGACCACCTTGGCTTAACCACGAGATCTTGCGTGACCTACAAAATAAAAAAGGCGTCATATAAAAAATGGAAACTAGG
The DNA here is from genome assembly GCF_025201925.1 of Gopherus flavomarginatus. Classification (NCBI taxonomy): domain Eukaryota; kingdom Metazoa; phylum Chordata; order Testudines; family Testudinidae; genus Gopherus; species Gopherus flavomarginatus. Next base: position 110,550,495 of record NC_066618.1, read on the forward strand.
TCAGATCACAAAGGATGAATATAGGCAAATAACACAGGCATGCAGAGGCAAGATTAGAAAGGCAAAGGCACAAAATGAGCTCAAACTAGCTATGGGAATAAAGGGAAACAAGAAGACTTTTTATCAATACATTAGAAGCAAGAGGAAGACCAAGGATAGGGTAGGCCCACTGCTCAGTGAGGAGGGACAAACAGTAACGGGAGACTTAGAAATGGCAGAGATGCTTAATGACTTCTTAGTTTCGGTCTTCACTGAGAAGTCTGAAGGAATGTCTAGTATAGTGAATGCTTACGGGAAGAGGGTAGGTTTAGAAGATAAAATACAAAAAGAGGAAGTAAAAAATCACTTAGAAAAGTTAGATGCCTGCAAGTCACCAGGGCCTGATGAAATGCATCCTAGAATACTCAAGGAGTTAATAGAAGAGGTATCTGAGCCTCTAGCTATTATCTTTGGGAAATCATGGGAGACGGGGGAGATTCCAGAAGACTGGAAGGGGGCAAATATAGTGCCCATCTATAAAAAGGGAAATTAAAACAACCCAGGAAACTACAGACGAGTTAGTTTAACTTCTGTGCCAGGGAAGATAATGGAACAGGTAATTAAAGAAATCATCTGCAAACACTTGGAAGGTGGTAAGGTTATAGGGAATAGCCAGCATGGATTTGTAAAGAACAAATCGTGTCAAACTAATCTGATAACATTCTTTGATAGGATAACGAGCCTTGTGGATAAGGGAGAAGCGGTGGATGTGATATACCTAGACTTTAGTAAGGCATTTGATACGGTCTCGCATGATATTCTTATAGATAAACTAGGAAAGTACAATTTAGATGGGGCTACTATAAGGTGGGTGCATAACTGGCTGGATAACCGTACTCAGAGAGTAGTTATTAATAGCTCCCAATCCCGCTGGAAAGGTATAACGAGTGGGGTTCCACAGGGGTCTGTTTTGGGACCGGCCCTGTTCAATATCTTCATCAACGATTTAGATGTTGGCATAGAAAGTACGCTTATTAAGTTTGCGGACGATATCAAACTGGGAGGGATTGCAACTGCTTTGGAGGACAGGGTCAAAATTCAAAATGATCTGGACAAATTGGAGAAATGGTCTGAGGTAAACACGATGAAGTTCAATAAAGATAAATGCAAAGTGCTCCACTTAGGAAGGAACAATCAGTTTCACACATACAGAATGGGAAGAGACTGTCTAGAAAGGAATATGGCAGAAAGAGATCTAGGGGTCATAGTGGACCACAAGCTTAATATGAGTCAACAGTGTGATACTGTTGCAAAAAAAGGAAATGTGATTCTGGGATGCATTAACAGGTGTGTTGTAAACAAGACACGAGAAGTCATTCTTCTGCTTTACTCTGCACTGGTTAGGCCTCAACTGGAGTATTGTGTCCAGTTCTGGGCACCGCATTTCAAGAAAGATGTGGAGAAATTGGAGAGGGTCCAGAGAAGAGCAACAAGAATGATTAAAGGTCTTGAGAACATGACCTATGAAGGAAGGCTGAAGGAATTGGGTTTGTTTAGTTTGGAGAAGAGAAGACTGAGAGGGGACATGATAGCAGTTTTCAGGTATCTAAAAGGATGTCATCAGGAGGAGGGAGAAAACTTGTTCACCTTAGCCTCCAATGATAGAACAAGAACCAATGGGCTTAAACTGCAGCAAGGGAGATTTAGGTTGGACATTAGGAAAAAGTTCCTAACTGTCAGGGTAGTTAAACACTGGAATAGATTGCCTAGCGAAGTTGTGGAATCTCCATCTCTGGAGATATTTAAGAGAAGTTTAGATAAATGTCTATTAGAGATGGTCTAGACAGTATTTGGTCCTGCCATGAGGGCAGGGGACTGGACTCGATGACCTCTCGAGGTCCCTTCCAGTCCTAGAGTCTATGAATTAACATGATACACTCTTGGCTTTAGGGAGGAATTGGGAAATGCTATGAGGTAGTTAACAGCTCCCAGGCACTCTTGGACCGTGAATGGCCCTACCCATGATGCTTCCATTTTATGGGCCTGTTGCACCTTCAAGACCATAACCTGGTCTCCTACCTTGAAGGAACGCTCTCTGATATGTCTGTCATACCAGGCCTTTTGCTCTTCCTGAGCATACTTTATGTTTTCTTTAGCAAGGGCTAAAGAGTGTCGGATGGTGTTTTGTAGGTTGCTTACAAAGTCCAGAATGTTAGTCCCTGGAGAAGGTGTCAACCCCTCCCATTGCTGCTTCACCAACTGTAATGGCCCCTTAACCTCGTGACCATACGCAAGTTCAAATGGTGAAAACCCTAAACTGGGATCTGGTACAGCCCTGTAGGCAAAAAGCAACTGCTGCAACACTAGGTCCCAATTATTGGAGTGTTCGTTGACGAATTTACGTATCATGGCCCCCAAAGTTCCCTTAAACCTTTCCACCAGGCCATTGGTTTGATGGTGGTACGGGGGGGGGGGGCCACCAAGTGGTTCACCCCATGTGTTTCCCACAGTTCTTTCATGGTCCCTGCCAGGAAATTTGTCCCTGAATCTGTAAGGATATCAGAGGGCCAACCTACCCTGGCAATAATGTCAGTTAGGGCCTGGCACACAGCTTTAGCCCTGGTGTTGCCTAGAGCTACTGCTTCCGGCCATCGGGTAGTAAAGTCCACAAAAGTCAGTACGTACTGCTTTCCTCTGCGTGTCTTTTTTGGGAAAGGACTCAGAATATCCACAGCTACTCGCTGAAATGGGACCTCAATTATGGGGAGTGGTTGGAGAGGGGCCTTGACCTGGTCTTGGGGCTTTCCCACTCCTTGGCACACCTCAAAAGACAGGACATACTTGGCAAAGTCCTTGCCCATCCCCTCCCAGTGGAAGGACTTCCCCAACCGGTCCTTGGTTCTGTTCACCCCAGCATGGCCACTGGGATGATCATGGGCTAAGCTTAAGAGCTTTTCCCTGTACTTAGTTGGAACCACCAACTGTTTTTGCGGATGCCAGTCTTCCTGGTGTCCACCAGAATGAGTCTGCTTATATAAAAGTCCTTGTTCTACAACAAACCGGGATCGATTAGAAGAGCTGAGAGGCGGTGGGGTGCTCTGTGCCGCCGCCGAAGCTTTCTGAATGCTGTCATCTTCTTCCTGCTCAGTCTGAAACTGTTCCCTTGAAGCTGGAGACACCAGTTCTTCCTCAGACTGGGGACTTGGTCTTGGTCCCTCTGGAATCAATGTAGGTGATGGGATTGTTTCCGTTGCTGGTGAGCCGCTTTCCACTGGTGCACCAGGGGTTATTTCAGGCTCTGGCTGACCCTCTTGGGTGTGGTGGTCTGCTGCTTCTGCCAGTTCAGGCTCGCTTGCGCCCTCTGGTGTTGGGGTTGAAGATGGATTTGCAAGCACTGTCGTCAGTGCTGGCAGTGGTTCTGGTGCTGGCCGCTTTTCCAGTTCCTGGTCTGGGACTGGAAGCACTGTGGCTGTGTCCATTGTTGGCATGGGATCCGGGTCCACTACCTCTGTCTGGGTCTCTTGTAACACAGACGGGGCCTCAGTGGACGGCTCAGGAACAGGAATGGGTCTGGAAGCTTGCCTGGTTTGGCTACGTGTAACCATTACCACTCTCTTGGCCCGCTTCACCTGGTTGGCCAAGTCTTCCCTCAGTAGCATGGGGATGGAATAATTGTCATAGACTGTAAAAGTCCATATTCCTGACCAGCCTTTGTACTGGACAGGCAGTTCAGCTGTAGGCAAGTCTACAGCTTGTGACATGAAGGGGTAAATTGTCACTTGGGCCTTTGGGTTGATGAATTTGGGGTCGACGAAGGATTGGTGGATAGCTGACACTTGTGCCCCCGTGTCTCTCCACGCAGTAACCTTCTTTCCGCCCACTCTCAAAATTTCCCTTCGCTCCAAGGGTATTTGAGAGGCATCTGGGCCTGGGGATCTTTGGTGTGATGGTGGTGTAATGAACTGCACTCGGTTGGGGTTCTTTGGGCAGTTGGCCTCTATATGTCCCAGTTCATTACACTTGAAGCATCTTCCAGCTGACTGGTCACTGGGTCGAGGTGGGTTACTGGAGACTGGTGAGGTGGAAGAATAGGGCGTCTGTGGCTTTCCTTGGGTTGTAGGTGGGGTCTTTGGCTGCCCTCGGTTGTAGGGTTTATTGTCGGTGTGCCCTCTGGGGTATTCATTCCCCTTGACAGTAGCTTTTTTCTTTTCTTGCCACTTCCATCCATTTGGCTCCAATGTCCCCCGCCTCGATTACCGTTTTGGGCTTCCCATCTAGGATGTACCTCTCTATTTCCTCAGGAATACCATCTAAGAACTGCTCCACTTGTATCAGGAGACGCAGCTCGTCCAGATTGTTAACCTTTGTCCCTGATTACCAGGCTCCATAATTCTTTGCAATGTGGTAGGCGTGTTGGGGGAATGACACATCTGGTTTCCCTTTTTGGTTTCTGAACCGCCGACGGGCATGTTCAGGTGTTATCCCCATTCTGTATCTGGCCTTGGTTTGAAAAAGTTTATAATCGTTCATTTTCTCCTTAGGCATTTCAGCTGCCACCTCTGCTAAGGGTCCACTGAGCAGTGGCCTCAATTCTACCATGTACTGGTCTTCAGAGATGCTGTACCCAAGGCAGGCTCTTTCAAAATTTTCTAAGAAGGCCTCAGTGTCATCACCTGCCTTGAAGGTGGGGAATTTCTTGGAATGTGGAACAACAACTGGTGAAGTGTTGTTAGGATTGGCTGTGTTCTGTTGCTTAGCCTGTTCTATTTCCAGGGCCTGCCGGTGGGTCTCCCTCTGGAGTTCCAGCTCCCTCCTGTGGGCAGCCTCTGTGGCTGCTTGCTGTCTTTTGAAGGCTTCCTCTTTGGCTGCTTGCTCTCTTTTGTAGGTTTCCTCTTTGATTTTTTCTTCTCTTTCTCTCAGCTCCATCTCTTTTTGTTTTATTTCTAGTTCTTGTAGTTTCTTTTCCATGTCTCGCTTGTGGTCTGCGTTTCTGATTAGTTCCTCTGCCTCCAGTCTTGCCAGTTCCTGTTTCAGGTCCTTGGTAGTCATGGTTCCTGTTTTCTTGTGCTGAGGCGCCCTCTGGTGTTTACTGCCTGAAATGCAGGTTCTCTGTTGGCTTCCTGGGGTTGCTTAGCAACAGAGTCCTTCTAACTTCCTAGCTTCTCCCGAAAGAGTTAAAAAGCAAAAGAAACTGTCTTTCATTTACAAATGTGTCCTGGCTGGACTGCGTTGCTGACCACTTAAGGCTGCTTTGTTTAACAAACGACCGTCGTTAAACCTTAATAGCCCTCCCTATGCACAGCTAGACGGAGCAAGAAAAAAAATTCTCTAGCTGCAGTTAAAAAAAAACAAAAAAACAAAAAAAAACCTTTCCCTCTGCTTACAACCAGCTAGCAGAGAAGCAAATTAATGATCTTACTGGCTTTTGGATTCTTATCTTTCCCACATGGTGCACACCATGTCATAGCATTCTTTCTCAAATCTGAACCTTAGAGTCCAGGAATGAGATACTAGCATGAATTTCCCTAAGCTTACTTACCAGCTTAGATCCGATAGGCTGCCACCACCCAAAAATATAGTGTTTTGGGGCACTCTGACCTCCCCATCCTTCCCTGGGGACCCCAAGAACCCAGATCCCTTGGGTTCTTAAACAAGGAGAAATAAACCATTCCCCCACCTTCCCCATCTCAGAACTTCCCTCCCTGGGCTATCCTGAGATACTGATCTAACCTCTTCAATCACCATACAGAGAAGCATCTCCCTTCCCTTCCACAAAGAGGCAAACAGATTCAAGGAAAACAGAGAGAGATTTTATCACTCCCTCCTCCCGTCTCCCCCACCCGTCCTGGTGAGTTATCCCAATCTCCTGGGATAAAAACAAGGGAAACCAAAAAAAAAAAAAAAAAAAATCAATCAGGTTCTCTAAAAAGAAATCTTTTAATAAAAGAAAGGAAAAAGTAAAGAATTATCTCTGTAATTTCAAGATGTAAATATTACAGGGTCTTATAGCTTACAGACACCAGAAAGAGACTTTCCCACCAGTACCAATACAAATCAAAATATTCCCAGCAACTACACATATAAAAGTTAACCAGCCAGATCCACAATTGCAAATAGAGTAAAACAATTAAAAAGCCTAAACCGCCTGGTTTTTACCTTCTATTTGAAAAGAAACTTAGAGAGCCTGTAGTAATGTCTGCTCTCTCTCAGACCCCCCCGAGAGAAGAAGAAAGATCAAAGAACTCACACCCAAACTTCCCTCCACTCGAATTTAAAAATATCTTGTCTTCTGATTGCTCTTCTGGTCAGGTGTCCAGTTTCCTGCTTGTAACCCTTTACAGGTATAAGAGACATTAACCCTTAACACTCTGTTTATGACATCTATATTAACAGACATGGGAGGTGGAGTAGAACAAAATATAAAGAATATCACTATATGCAATTGAAACTGCAGGGACAATCTATTCTTTCATTTTGTGTTTAACTAGCAGATGAAGTGAAAGATTTCACCAACCAGTCCTGGTGAAGCGCTGGCGTCGGTCCAGTCAGATCGTCTGTGCTGGCCTGCACAATTCTGGAAGACAGGTCTGGCTGCAGCTGTTAGTAGAGATCTAGTGTCGCCGTTAATGTGATACCCTTTGTCTGATTCACTCATCAGACTTCTTCTATCTAGTCCAGCTATCTGCTCTACTCTATGTCCTCCAACACCTTGAGAGTCAATTCTTTGTATCTGATTTAGATGGACACTTTATTGCTGGGCTGGATTGCAACTTTCCTTTATGCAGCAGTGAAGCTGATCCAAACACACCATGCTCAGCTGGAGCAATCTGATTAAATCACTAGATACAGTGGTACTCAGATTTAGTTACAAAAATAACTTAGCTTCCTTAAAGAAAGAAAACAATGGGATTAGATGTTAAAATAATGAGTGTTCTTTGACTCTAATAATAAGAAAGTGTAGTGGGTGCATTTGGGAAAATCCATCTATTGGATCCTCAGACTCTGGGTCAAATTTAGAGCTGAGTCTAAGTACAATTTACAGCATATGGTCCCTTCAGCATGTATTTACAGCTGTTTATATCCTACTTCCCCCAACTCAGGCTACCTTAGATGCATACCTGCTTACCAAACTGGTAACCTGACTACTTGGGTACATACTCAGTTGGCTAGCCTGAGCCACTGCCCATGCCACACTATTTTTAGGTGCTAGCTCAAGGACAGCTAGCACATGTTCATCTACAGAAGCTGGAAATTACACTTCTCAGCTGCAGTGTAGACTCACGCTTAGTATGGGGAGTCTAAGCTGATGCAACTCACATACCAAGAGAGGAGCACAGCATGAAAATCGGTCAAAAGCAGCATGTGGAATCTTAGTCTTAAGAACAAGTTAGAAAAGTATTTTTCAGGATGGTCTAGGTATACTTGGTCCTGCTCAATATGGGAGGATGGACTGGATGATGTTGAGGTGTCTACCAACCTTACATTTCTATGATTCAATGCAAGTGTTAGTTAAAGTAACCCTCACTCCAACTTGCAACTTCTTCAATTCCTCGATATGCAATGTGTACCAACTTAGGTTACGACTACACTATGAGAAAGGGATGTGATTCACAGCTTGTGTATGCATACTCACGCTAGCTCTCATTGAGCTAGCACAAGTAAAAATAGCAGTGCAGCCCCGGTAACACAGGCAGTGGCAGGACTTAGCCATATTGAATACAAATCTCCTTGAATTACACGGGTATGTACTTGTCAAGGCTAAACTGAGCCATTGCTGCCACTGCCTGGGCTATCAGTGGCTACACTGCTATTTTATACTCATGCTAGCTCTAGGAAAGCTAGTGTACGTGTATGCAATGTAATGTAATGTGACTTACAGTACCTCACATATCACCCTTGAATTTGGCACTCTGTGATTTCTTAGTTTTTTGATGTTTATCATTCCTTTATGTTACTAGAAAACAAGTCTTAGGAAAGCTCAAAAGAATTCAAAGTACTGAATACAGCAACAGTGATAATGTCATAGTGCGTTCAGCAGCAGCATCTATTTCATCCTAACTACAAAGCAAAGGAAAAGATGTGGCAGCGCCTCCATCTTTTTTTTTTTTTTTGGTTTGTTTTTTTAAAATGTAATGGTATTGTAACCTATCCAGACTCGGTTAAACTTCTCTTTCATGAAAGGATTTTATCGAGTTTTCGTTGCAAAGATCAGAGCACATTTAGACAGGGAAGATCTTTCCTACAGATGACAATGGAATTTTAACCTAGTGTTTAATGAGAGACTGTATAGAGATGCTATTTCGTTTTTCTTTTTTATGTGAGGGGGGGGAATTGTAATTGAAATTATTATCATAATTCAGTTGTAACCATAACTGAAGGAGTATTGTGTGGCTGTGGCACAGGACTGGAGGTCAAGAGACTTGAGTTTTATTCCTGGCCCTGCCACAGAATCCTTCACTGACCATGGACAAGTCACTTAGGACCCAAACCTATGATGTACAGAGAGCTTTCTCAAAGGTTCTGTACTCCAATTAATTTCATTGATCCCGAAGGATCTTTATAAGCACTTTGGAGGACCAAGCCACTAATTTCTCTGTGCCTCCATTACCTCTTCTGTACAATAGGGATGCTTGTATCACACAAAAGTTAAGAGAGAGTCTTAGATGGAAGCTGACATGTAAGGTGAAACACATGAGGATTCTTGGGACTTGAATCTGGCTCTGCAGGGTGCTAAATAGGTGACACTTCTGTGCCACCACCAGGCAGCTTTGGTAGAGCTGTGGTAAAATACCATACATCCTGGTAGAGGTAGCTGAACTTGACTGGAGAACTATTGTCCTTGGAATCAATTATGTTTAGCTTCCAGAAGACAATAGAGGATTTCTCCTACAAATGGGACAGTGTTTTGTACTGTCTGGAATAGGACAGGAAGAAAAATCCAGTAAATAAAGAAGACAATTTACAAGCATCCTCTGATGCTTTGGATCAACCAAGCAGTCCCACCTTCATAATTCTCATAGCTAAAGAAATGACCCACTGAAATGTTTGGGACCGATTAGACTATATCTCAAGCCAGAACTACTGAATCTTTGTGCATTCCCATAAAGTGTTTCAGTGTAAGTTTTTCAGTCTGACATTTTCTTAAATAAATTCAGAACAATTTTGCAACATATACGGTACAGACCTGGAAAAGTAAACCTCTTTGGACTTTGAAATATTATATCTGTATGAGATTAACAAAGGTGGTTGTGTATGTATATTTAATTATACTTTTCCATTCTGCTAAGTGTATTTGTACCCTTATTTCTGACTGCCAAGCAAGTGAGCTATTTTGGAGTAGTTTACATATGCCTTATAAAAGTTTGGGGTTTTTTGCCTGTGTTGGGAAGATGTTTAAGGCCTTGATTCAGTAAAGCACTTAAACACATATTTAAAGTATGTGTTTGTCTTTTGCTGAATCAGAGCTTAAAATAATAATACCTAGTGCTTATGTCACACTTTTCTTTAATAGATGTCAAAGCACTTTACAATAGAGGTAAATCTCATTAGTCTCATTAATTTTTAAAGGACATGCTTTCGGCCTTGTCAATACATAGAAGTTGTACTAGTTTAACAGAAATCTGTTTTTAAACCAGTTTACTTAAACTTACTTCAGTTCTGCTTAAACCTGTTCTTAACTGACTTAATAAACTCGGCTTATAACAATTTAACTTAAGTATCTGCACAGCCTATGAACTAGCTTAACTCAACTGGTGAACTTTAGGTAAACCCGTTCAACTTTGCACCTAGAGAAAGGACTTCATGGTGCTGTGGGACTTCTCTACTGAGTCATGTTATTAGCTGCTTAAACATTGCATGTGGTTACAATGTAATTATTTCTGAGTCATACCACCACCTGGCCCCAATTAGCTCCAATAAGGTTACATAAAAGGGTCTAGAGCCCATTTCAAAGGATACACAGATCTAGAATGTGGGATAGAGACGTATTGCATGGAAAACCCTAGGAGCAGCAAAACTTGTGGAGGAAGTTTAGACTGAATTTCATGTTTATTACCAATAAAGCTGAACTGCCCTTAGCTATCTGTTTATGACACGCCCCCCAAATCGCAGACAGTGGGGAATCTCATTGGCGGCGATTTCTTCTTAGAACTCTAAAATAAACAGAGTAATACAACACATGCACCTTTACATATACCACTAAATATATAACTAACAGACTTTTATATTTTAAGAACACTTTTTAACTACTGGATTCTGGGAAACTTTCACGGGAGAGTGCATCAGCTACTTTGTTAGAAGCTTCTGAAATGTGCTGAATTTCAAAATCAAAATCTTGGAGAGCTAAACTCCAACGAAGAAGTTTCTTGTTGTTCCCCTTGGCAGTATGAAGCCACTTTAGCGCAGCATGGTCAGTTTGTAGCTGGAACCGCCGTCCCCAAACATATGGGCGTAGCTTTTCCAGGGCGTACACAATGGCATAGCATTCCTTTTCACTGACTGACCAGTGACTTTCCCTCTCAGACAGTTTCTTGCTGAGAAACACGACAGGATGGAAGTTGTGATCCATTGCTTCCTGCATGAGAACTGCTCCTATACCACACTCAGATGCATCTGTGGTTACCAGGAATGGCTTGTCAAAGTCCGGGCCCTGAGCACAGGGTCAGACATGAGCGTCGCCTTAAGTTGGGTAAAGGCCTTCTGACACTCATCCGTCCACTTAACAGCATTTGGCTGGGTCTTTTTGGTCAGGTCGGTCAGTGGGGCAGCGATTTGGCTGTAGTGTGGTACAAATTGCCTGTAGTACCCGGCCAAGCCTAAGAAGGATTGAACCTGTTTCTTGGACTTTGGGACAGGCCACTTTTGGATAGCATCCACCTTGGTCTGTAGGGGGTTTATGATTCCTCGACCCACCTGGTGTCCCAGGTAAGTTACTCTGTTTTAGCCTATTTGACACTTTTTGGCCTTAACAGTTAGTCCAGCCTGCCTGATGCGCTCAAAGACCTTTTCCAGGTGTTCTAGGTGTTTGGGCCAGGAGTCAGAAAAAATGGCCACATCATCGAGGTAGGCAACTGCATATTCGCCCAGTCCTGCTAGTAGACCATCTACCAGCCTCTGGAAGGTGGCGGGTGCATTTCGCAGCCCGAAAGGAAGGACATTAAATTCATACACCCCCGGATGGGTGATGAATGCTGACCTTTCCTTGGCAGGTTCATCTAGCGGTACTTGCCAGTACCCCTTGGTTAAGTCTATTGCAGAGATGAACTGGGCACTTCCCAACTTCTCCAATAGCTCATCGGTGCGTGGCATTGGATAGTTGTCCAGACGAGTTACCACATTTAGCTTATGGTAGTCCATGCAAAAGCGTATTTCCCCATCTGGTTTGGGTATCAGAACCACTGGAGATGCCCATGCACTGGTAGATGAGCGGATTATACCCATCTGTAGCATGTTCTGGATCTCCCGTTCTATAGCAGCTTGGGGATGAGGAGACACCCAGTAGGGTGGGGTTCTAATTGGGTGAGCATTACCTGTGTCAATGGAGTGGTATGCCCTTTCAGTCCATCCTGGGGTGGCTGAGAACAATGGGGCAAAGCTAGTGCACAGCTCCTTGATTTCTTGCCGCTGCAGATGTTCCAGGGTTGTGGAGAGGTTCACCTCTTCCAAGCCACCGTCTTTTTTCCCTTCGTAGTAGACACCTTCAGGCCACTCAGCATCATCTCCCTGGACTGTAAACTGACAAACCTGTAAGTCTCTGGAATAGAAAGGCTTGAGAGAATTAACATGGTACACTCTGGGTTTTAGAGAGGAATTGGGAAATGCTATGAGGTAGTTAACAGCACCCAGGCACTCTTGGACCGTGAATGGCCCTTCCCATGATGCTTCCATCTTATGGGCCTGTTGCCCCTTCAAGACCATAACCTGGTCTCCTACCTTGAAGGAACGTTCTCTGGTATGTCTGTCATACCAGGCTGTCATAAACAGATAGCTAAGGGTTAATGTCTCTTTCACCTGGAAAGGAGTAACCTGAAACACCTGATCAGAGGACCAATCAGAAAACAAGACTTTTTCAAATCTGGGTGGAGGGAAGTTTTGGGTGTGAGTTCTTTGTTCTTCATCTTGTGTCTGACCCTCTTGGCTCTGAGAGTGATCTTTCTGTCTCCTGGCTTTCTAATCTTCTGTTTCCAAGTTGTAAGTACAAAGATAGGAAGACCATAGGTTTATAATGTTTTCTTTTGTATTTACATGTGTGTAGTTGCTGGAATGTGTTAAATTGTATTCTTTTGGATAAGGCTGTTTATTCATTTATTTCTTTTAAGCAAATGACCCTGTATTTATCACCTTAATACAGAGAGACCATTTTTATGTCTTTTTCTTTCTTTTTATATAAAGCTTTCTTTTTAAGACCTGTTGGAGATTTCTTTAGTGGGGACTCCAGGGAATTGAGTCTGCAGCTCACCAGGGAATTGGTGGGAGAAAGAAGTCAAGAGGAAAATCTCTTTGTGTTAGATTTACTAAGCCTGACTTTGCATACCCTCTGGGTGAGGGGGGAAGAGAGATTAGCTCTCGGTTCTTCTGTTTTCCAGGACTGGAAACAGGGAGGGTGGAGTCCCTCTGTTTAGATTCATGGAGCTTGCTTCTGTGTATCTCTCCAGGAACCCAGGGAGGGAACACCTGGAAGGGAGAAGGGGGGGGGGGAATGGTTTATTCCCCTTTGTTGTAAGACTCAAGGAATTTGGGTCTTTGAGGTCCCCAGGGAAGGTTTTTGGGGGGACCAGAGTACCCCAAAACACACTAATTGTTTGGGGGGTGGCAGCTTTACCAGGTCCAAGCTGGTAACTAAGCTTGAAGGTTTTCATGCTAACACCCATATTTTGGACGCTAAGGTCCAAATCTGGGAAATATGTTATGACACAGGCCTTTTGCTCTTTCTGAGCATTCTTTAGGTTTTCATTAGCAAGGGCTAAAGAGTGTCAGAGGGTGTTTTGTAGGTTGCTTACAAAGTCCAGAATGTTAGTTCCTGGAGAAGGTGTAAACCCCTCCCATTGCTGCTTCACCAACTGTAATGACCCCTTAACCTCATGACACAAGTTCAAATGGTGAAAACCCTAAACTGGGATGTGGTACAGCCCTGTAGGCAAACAGCAACTGCTGCAACACTAGGTCCCAATTATTGGAGTGTTCATGGACGAATTTACGTATCATGGCCCCCAAAGTTCCATTAAACCTTTCCACCAGGCCATTGGTTTGATGGTGGTACGGGGTGGCAACCAAGTGGTTCACCCCATGAGTTTCCCATAGTTCTTTCATGGTCCCTGCCAGGAAATTAGATCCTGAATCTGTAAGAATGTCGGAGGGCCAACCTACCCTGGCAATAATGTCAGTTAGGGCCTGGCACACAGCTTTAGCCCTGGTGTTGCCTAGAGCTACTGCTTCCGGCCATCGGGTAGTAAAGTCCATGAAAGTCAGTACGTACTGCTTTCCTCTGGGTGTCTTTTTTGGGAAAGGACCCAGAATATCCACAGCTACTCGCTGAAATGGGACCTCAATTATGGGGAGTGGTTGGAGAGGGGCCTTGACCTGGTCTTGGGGCTTTCCCACTCTTTGGCATACCTCACAAGACCAGACATACTTGGCAACGTCCTTGCCCATCCCCTCCCAGTGGAAGGACTTCCCCAACCGGTCCTTGGTTCTGTTCACCCCAGCATGGCCACTGGGATGATCATGGGCTAAGCTTAAGAGCTTTTCCCGATACTTAGTTGGAACCACCAACTGTTTTTGCGGATGCCAGTCTTCCTGGTGTCCACCAGAAAGAGTCTCCTTGTATAGAAGTCTTTGTTCTACAACAAACCGGGATCGATTAGAAGAGCTGAGAGGCGGTGGGGTGTTCTGTGCCGCCGCCGAAGCTTTCTGAATGCTGTCATCTTCTTCCTGCTCAGTCTGGAACTGTTCCCTTGAGGCTGGGGACACGAGTTCTTCCTCAGACTGGGGACTTGGGCTTGGTCCCTCTGGAAGCGATGTAGGTGATGGGGTTGTTTCCGTTGCTGGTGAGCCGCTTTCCGCTGGTGCACCAGGGGTTATTCCAGGCTCTGGCTGAGCCTCTTGGGTATGGTTGTCTGCTGCTTCTGCCAGTTCAGGCTCGCTGGTGCCCTCTGGCATTGGGTTTGAAAATGGATTTGCAAGCACTGTCGTCAGTGCTGGCAACGGTTCTGGTGCTGGCTGCTTTTCCAGTTCCTGGTCTGGGACTGGAAGCACTGTCGCTGTGTCCATTGTTGGCATGGGATCCGGGTCCACTACCTCTGTCTGGGTCTCTGGTAACACAGACGGGGCCCCTGTGGACAGCTTAGGAACAGGAATGGGTCTGGAAGCTTGCCTGGTTTGGCTACGTGTAACCATTCCCACTCTCTTGGCCCGCTTCACCTGGTTGGCCAAGTCTTCCCCCAGTAGCATGGGGATGGAATAATTGTCATAGACTGCAAAAGTCCACATTCCTGACCAGCCTTTGTACTGGACGGGCAGGTCAGCTGTAGGCAAATCTACAGCTTGTGACATGAAGGGGTAAATTGTCACTTGGGCCTTTGGATTGATGAATTTGGGGTCTACGAAGGATTGGTGGATAGCTGACACTTGTGCCCCCCTGTCTCTCCACGCAGTAACCTTCTTTCCACCCACTCTCAAAATTTCTCTTCGCTCCAAGGGTATTTGAGAGGCATCTGGGCCTGGGGAACTTTGGTGTGATGGTGGTGTAATGAACTGCACTCAGTTGGGGTTGGGCAGTTGGTCTTTATATGTCCCAGTTCATTTCACTTGAAGCACCTTCCAGCTGACTGGTCACTGGGTCGAGGTGGGTTACTGGAGACTGGTGAGATGGAAGAATAGGGCATCTGTGGCTTTCCTTGGGTTGTAGGAAGGGTCTTGGGTTGCCCTCGGTTGTAGGGTTTATTGTCGGTGTGCCCCCTGGGGTATTCATTCCCCTTGACAGTAGCTTTCTTGCTGTCTGCCACTTCCATCCATTTGGCTCCAATCTCCCCCACCTCGCTGAGATTTTTGGGTTGTCCATCTTGTATGTACTGTGTTATGTCCTCAGGAACACCATCCAAGAACTGCTCCATTTGTATGATGAGGTGCAGTTCGTCCATGGATTTAACATTGGTTCCTGATATCCATGCCTCATAATTTTTCCCAATGTAGTAGGCGTTTCTGGGAAATGACACATCTGGTTTCCACTTTTGGGTTCTGAAATGCCGATGGGCATGATCCGGGGTTATCCTCATTCTGAATCTGGCCTTGGTTTGAAACAGTTTATAATCGTTCATTTTCTCCTTAGGCATTTCAGCTGCCACCTCTGCTAAAGGTCCACTGAGCTGTGGCCTCAATTCTATCATGTACTGGTCTTCAGAGATGCTGTACCCAAGACAGGCTCTTTCAAAATTTTCCAAGAAGGCCTCGATGTCATCACCTGCCTTGTAGGTGGGAAATTTCCTGTGCTGTGTAACAAGTGTTGATGAAGGGTTGTTAAGATTGGCTGTGTTCTGTTGCCTAGCCTGTTCTAATTCCATGGCCTGTCGGTGGTTCTCCCTCTGGAGTTTTGTCTGTCTTCTGTAGGCTGCCTCTTCTTCTTCTTGTTTCCTTCTGTGGGCCAGTTCTTCTTCTTCTTGTTTTCTTTTGTGGGCTACCTCTTCCTTGGCTAGTTCTGCATTAATTAGTTCCATCCGTCTCCTATGTTCATTTTCTTTCTCCATGGCTTGTTGCTGTGCTCGCTCCTGTCTCAGGCTTTCCTGGGAACTTATGGTTCCTGCTTTCTTGTGCTGAGGCACCCTCTGGTGTTTACTGCCTGAAATGCAGGTTCTCTGTTGCCTCCTGGGGTCTGCCTAGCAACAGTGCCTTTTTTTTTTTCTCTAGCTAATCTTTTAAATGTAAAGTAAACCAGAAAAAACGCTTTATTTGCATGTGCATTGGGCTGGGTACTTGATTCTCAATTGGAGTGCTATTGTCTAACAAAAGACTCTTTGTCAATCCTTAATGGTTCCTTGCTTAATATGCAAGCCAAAAACTGCAAGAGAGAGCAGAAAAAAAAATTCTCTCTGGCTCTGTTTAAAACCACCCTTTCTCTCTGCATAAAAGCCCTAGCAGAGAAAAAGAAAATAATATTCCTACTGGCTTCTGGATTCTTGTCTATCCCACCGCTGCCACCATGTCAAGTATAATTCCCAAATCTGGACCTTAGGGTCCAAAATATGGGTACTAGCATGAATTCCCCTAAGCTTAATTACCAGCTTAGATCTGATAGCGCTGCCACCAATCAGGAATTTTAGGGCCTGATACCCTCTGATCCCCCCAAACCTTCCCAGGGGACCCCAAGACCCAGATTCCTTGAGTCTCACCACAAAGGGAAATAAACCACTTCCCTTCTCCTTCTTCCCCTCCAGGTGTTCCCTCTCTGGGTTCCGGGAGAGATATACAGAATCAAGCTCCGTGAATCTAAACAAAGGGATTTCACCCTCCCTGCTTCAAGTCCTTGAAACACCAGTACCGAGAGATCTAACCTCTCTTCCCCCCTCACCTAGAGGGTATGCAAAGTCAGGCTTAGTAAATCTAATACAAAGAGATTTTCCCCCTCCCTTCATTTCTTAGCCTTAACCAGTGAAAAAACACTCCAACAGGTCTTAAAAAGAAAGCTTTATATAAAAAGAAAGAAAAAGGAAATAAAATGGTCTCTGTATTAAGGTGACAATATACAGGGTCAATAGCTTAAAAGAAAAAAAAGGAATAAGCAGCCTTATCCAAAAAGAATACGATTTAACACATTCCAGCAACTACACACATGTAAATACCAAAAAAACCAATATAAACCTATTGTCTTACTATCCTTGTACTTACAACTTGGAAACAGAAGCTTAGAAAGCCTGGAGATAGAAAAATCACTCTCAGAGCCGAGAGGGTCACCGAATCAAGACAA
This sequence comes from Gopherus flavomarginatus, assembly GCF_025201925.1. Lineage (NCBI taxonomy): Eukaryota > Metazoa > Chordata > Testudines > Testudinidae > Gopherus > Gopherus flavomarginatus. The sequence goes on from NC_066618.1 coordinate 110,567,431, forward strand.
AGAACTCACATCCAAAACTTCCCTCCACCCAGATTTGAAAAGGTCTTGTTTTCTGATTGGTCCTCTGGTCAGGTGTTTGGTTCCCTTAGCTATCTGTTTATGACAAGGAGTAAACTTGACCAATATACATTATGTCTATATTCCTTTCAGAGTTCATTATGAACTCAATCTGCTTACTGGTCAAAATAAAATGCATTTTCTCTTATGATTCCAAAGGTTATTTTAATGAAGTGTCTGGCTTAAATATGAAGAAATTTATTTTGAATTTGGAAACCTTAATATATTTTCTATCTTGCCAAAATGGTTTAGGAGATTGTGGTGTCTCACTTTATGCACCTGGCCAGCTTAAAGCAAAACAACAACAATAATAAAAACTTTACTAAACCTGGAACCATTCTATATGTGGCCTATGGGACTTGTAGGACTTTCAGTTTGGCATTAGATGAGGGCTTCTGGCTAAGAGGAAAATGTAGGACCAATTATCTACTAAAAGGAAATCCATGCCTGTAATAACCTTAGTCCCAGATTTGGACCTTAGCGTCCAAAATATGGGGGTTAGCATGAAAACCTCCAAGCTTAGTTACCAGCTTGGACCTGGTACCTGCTGCCACCACCCAAAAAATTAGAGTGTTTTGGGGCACTCTGGTCCCTCTGAAAAACCTTCCCTGGGGACCCCAAGACCCAAATCCCTTGAGTCTTACAACAAAGGGAAATAATTCTTTTTCCCTTCCCCCCTCCAGGTGCTCCTGGAGAGATACACAGACACAAGCTCTGTGAATTCAAACAGAGTGAATCTCCCTCTCTGTTCCCAATCCTGGAAACAAAAAGTACTTTCCTATTCCCCCAGAGGGAATGCAAAGTTAGGCTAGCAATCCAACACACAAATCTCCCCTTGATTTCTTCCTCCCACCAATTTCCTGGTGAGTACAGACTCAATTTCCCTGAAGTAAAGAAAAACTCCAACAGGTCTTAAAAGAAAGCTTTATATAAAAAGAAAGAAAAATAAGTACAAATGTTCTCTCTGTATTAGATGATACAACACAGGGTCAATTGCTTAAAAGAATATTGAATAAACAGCCTTATTCAAAAAGAATACAAATTAAAGCACTCCAGCACTTATATTCATGCAAATACCAAAGAAAAGAAACCATAGAACTTACTATCTGATCTCTTTGTCCTTACACTTAGAAACAGAAGACTAGAAAGTAGAACTACTTCTCCAAAGCTCAGAGAAAGCAGGCAGCCAGAAAACAAAGACAAAAACACTCAGTTCCCTCCACCCAAAGTTGAAAAAATCCGGTTTCCTGATTGGTCCTCTGGTCAGGTGCTTCAGGTGAAAGAGACATTAACCCTTAGCTATCTGTTTATGACACGCCCCCCAAATTGCAGACAGTGGGGAAGCTCACTGGCGGCGATTTTCTTCTAGAACTTGAAAATAAACAGATTAATACAACACATACACCTTTACATATACTCCTAAGTATATAACTAACAGACTTCTACATTTTAAGAACACTTTTTAACTACTGAATTATGGGAAACTCTCACGGGAGAGTGCATCAGCAACTTTATTAGAAGCTTCTGTGATGTGTTGAATTTTAAAATCAAAATCTTGGAGAGCTAAACTTGAACGAAGAAGTTTTTTGTTGTTCCCCTTGGCAGTATGAAGCCACTTTAGTGCAGCATGGTCAGTTTGTAGTTGGAACCGCCGTCCCCAAACATATGGGCGTAGCTTTTCCAGGGCGTACACAATGGCATAGCATTTCTTTTCACTGACTGACCAGTGACTTTCCCTCTCAGACAGTTTCTTACTGAGAAACACGACAGGATGGAAGTTGTGATCTGTTGCTTCCTGCATGAGCACTGCTCCTATACCACGCTCAGATGCATCTGTGGTTACTAGGAATGGCTTGTGAAAGTCCGGGGCCCTGAGCACAGGGTCAGACATGAGCGTTGCCTTAAGTTGGGTAAAGGCCTTTTGACACTCATCAGTCCACTTAACTGCATTTGGCTGGGTCTTTTTGGTCAGGTCGGTCAGTGGGGCAGCGATTTGGCTGTAGTGGGGTACAAATCGCCTGTAGTATCCGGCCAAGCCTAAGAAGGATTGGACCTGCTTCTTGGACCGTGGGACAGGCCACTTTTGGATAGCATCCACCTTGGCCTGTAGGGGGTTTATGGTTCCTCGACCCACCTGGTGCCCCAGGTAAGTCACTCTGTTTTGGCCTATTTGACACTTTTTGGCCTTAACAGTTAGTCCTGCCTGCCTGATGCGCTCAAAGACCTTTTCCAGGTGTAGTAGGTGTTCGGGCCAGGAGTCTGAAAAAATGGCCACATCATCGAGGTAGGCAACTGCAAATTCTCCCAGTCCAGCTAGTAGACCATCTACCAGCCTCTGGAAGGTTGCGGGTGCATTTCGAAGGCCGAAAGGAAGGACATTGAATTCATACACCCCCGCATGGGTGACGAATGCTGACCTCTCCTTGGCAGGTTCATCTAGCGGTACTTGCCAGTACCCCTTGGTTAAGTCTATTGTAGAGATGAACTGGGCACGTCCCAACTTCTCCAATAGCTCATCGGTACGTGGCATTGGATAGTTGTCCGGACGAGTTACAGCATTTAGCTTACGGTAGTCCACGCAAAAGCGTATTTCCCCATCTGGTTTGGGTACCAGAACCACTGGAGATGCCCATGCACTGGTAGATGAGCGGATTATACCCATCTGTAGCATGTTCTGGATCTCCCGTTCTATAGCGGCTTGGGCATGAGGAGACACTCGGTAGGGTGGGGTTCTGATTGGGTGAGCATTACCTGTATCAATGGAGTGGTATGCCCGTTCAGTCCGTCCTGGGGTGGCTGAGAACAGTGGGGCGAAGCTAGTGCACAGCTCCTTGATTTGTTGCCGCTGCAGACGTTCCAGGGTGGTTGAGAGGTTGACCTCTTCCACGCCACCGTCTTTTTTCCCGTCGTAGTAGACACCGTCAGGCCACTCAGCATCATCTCCCTGGACTGTAAACTGACAAACCTATAAGTCTCTGGAATAGAAAGGCTTGAGAGAATTAACATGGTACACTTTAGGCTTTAGTGAGGAATTGGGAAATGCTATGAGGTAGTTTACAGCTCCCAGGCGCTCTTGGACCGTGAAGGGCCCTTCCCATGATGCTTCCATCTTATGGGCCTGTTGCGCCTTTAAGACCATAACCTGGTCTCCTACCTTGAAGGACCGATCTCTGGCATGTCTGTCATACCAGGCCTTTTGCTCTTCCTGAGCATCCTTTAGATTCTCTCTAGCAAGGGCTAAAGAGTGTCGGAGGGTGCTTTGTAGGTTGCTTACAAAGTCCAGAATGTTAGTTCCTGGAGAAGGCGTAAACCCCTCCCATTGCTGCTTTACCAACTGTAATGGCCCCTTAACCTCGTGACCATACACAAGTTCAAATGGTGAAAACCCTAAACTGGGATGTGGTACAGCCCTGTAGGCAAACAGCAACTGCTGCAACACTAGGTCCCAATTATTGGAGAATTTGTTGATGAATTTTTGTATCATGGCCCCCAAAGTTCCATTGAACCTTTCAACCAGGCCATTGGTTTGATGGTGGTACGGGGTGGCAACCAAGTGATTCACCCCATGAGTTTCCCACAGTTTTTCCATGGTCCCTGCCAGGAAATTAGACCCTGAATCTGTAAGGATGTCAGAGGGCCAACCTACCCTGGCAAAGATGTCTGTTAGGGCCAGGCACACAGTGTTAGCCCTGGTGTTGCCTAGAGCGACTGCTTCTGGCCATCGGGTAGCAAAGTCCACTAAAGTCAGTACGTACTGCTTTCCTCTGGGCGTCTTTTTTGGGAAAGGGCCCAGAATATCCACAGCTACTCGCTGAAATGGGACCTCAATTATGGGGAGTGGCTGGAGAGGGGCCTTGACCTGGTCTTGAGGCTTTCCCACTCTTTGGCATACCTCACAAGACCGGACATACTTGGCAACGTCCTTGCCCATCCCCTCCCAGTGGAAGGACTTCCCCAACCGGTCCTTGGTTCTGTTCACCCCAGCATGGCCACTGGGATGATCATGGGCTAAGCTTAAGAGCTTCCCCCGGTACTTAGTTGGAACCACCAACTGTTTTTGCGGGCTGCCATTCTTCCCGGTGTCCACCAGAAAGAATTTCCTTGTACAAAAGTCCTTGGTCTATAACAAACCGGGATCGATTAGAAGAGCTGAGAGGCGGTGGGTGCTCCGTGCCGCTGCCCAAGCTTTCTGAAGGCTGTCATCCGCTTCCTGCTCAGCCTGGAACTGTTCCCTTGAGGCTGGGGTCACCAGTTCTTCCTCAGACTGTGGACTTGGGCTTGGTCCCTCTGGAAGCGATGTAGGTGATGGGGTTGTTTCCGTTGCTGTGTACCGCTCTCCGCTGGTGCACCTGAGGGTATTTCAGGCTCTGGCTGAGCCTTTTGGTATGGCTGTCTTGTGCTTCTGCAGTTTTGGCTCGCTGGCGCCCTCTGGCGTTGAGTTTGAAGATGTAGTTGCACTTGCTGGTGCTGGTTGCTGTTCCAGTTCCGGGCCTGGGACTGGAGATGCTGTGGCTGTTTCAGGGTAGGCATGGAATCCGGGTCCACTACCTCTGTCTGGGTCTCTGGTAACACAGACGGGGCCTCTGTGGACGGTTCAGGAACAGGAAATGGGTCTGGAAGCTTGCCTGGTTTGGCTACGTGTAACCATTCCCACTCTTCTTGGCCCGCCTCACCTGGTTGGCCCAGTCTTCCCCCAGTAGCATGGGGATAGGATAATTGTCATAGACTGCAAAAGTCCACATTCCTGACCAGCCTTTGTACTGGACAGGCAGTTGAGCTGTAGGCAAGTCTACAGCTTGTGACATGAAGGGGTAAATTGTAACTTTGGCCTTTGGGTTGATGAATTTGGGGTCAACGAAGGATTGGTGGATAGCTGACCACTTGTGCCCCGTGTCTCTCCACGCAGTAACCTTCTTTCCGCCCACTCTCAAATTTTCCCTTCGGCTCCAAGGGTATTTGAGAGGCATCCGGGCCTGGGGATCTTTGGTGTGATGGTGGTGTAATGAATTGCACTCGCATGGTGTTCTTGGACACTTGGCCTGATATGTCCCAGTTCATTACACTTAAAGCATCTTCCATCTGATTGGATCACTGGGCCGAGGTGAGTTACTGGAGACTGGTGAGGTTGAAGGGTAGGGTATCTGTGGCTTTACTTGGGTGGTTATGTGGGGTCTTTGGCTGTCCTCGGTTGTAGGGTTTATGGTCTGTGTGCCCCCTGGGGTAATCGTTCCCCTTGACAGTAGCTTTTTTGCTTTCTGCCAGTTCCATCCATTTGGCTCCAATCTCCCCGCCTCAGCGATATCTTGGGTTTCCATCTTGTATGTACCGCGTGATGTCTTCAAGGAACACCATCCAAGAACTGCTCCATTTGTATGAGGAGGTTCAGTTCTTCCAAGGTTTGAATGTTGTTTCCTGTTAGCCCAGGCCTCATAGTTTTTTTGCAATGTAGTAGGCGTGTTTGGGAAATGACTCCTCTGGTTTTCACTTTGGTTTCTGAAACGCCGACGGGCATGATCTGGGGTTATCCCCATCCTGTATCTGGCCTTGGTTTGAAAAAGTTTATAGTCATTCATTTGGTGCTTAGGCATTTCAGCTGCCACCTCTGCTAAAGGTCCACTGAGCTGTGACCTCAATTCTACCATGTACTGGTCTTCGGGAATGCTGTACCCAAGACAGGCTCTTTCAAAATTTTCCAAGAA